>NW_027098401.1:0-40000 GCF_019320115.1 Miscanthus floridulus | reverse complement strand
GTTTGGACGTGGTTGTGCGTCGGGTGTTAGTTGATCCAATCCCTCATGGGTTTACCCCAGCAATGGATCATCCGGCACACATCGACCCTCCCGTTCCGGAACCTTACCTGCATGTGCAAATTGCGCCTACGGTTCCTGATGCTCAATCTGCCCCCAATGCGTTATTTGGAGATGGTTGTCATACTCATGTTTTCGTGGCAGATCCTCCTTATGAGATCCCTTTGACACAGAATCATCCGAGTAAGTGTCTTAACCGCATGGTTTTTGGGAGCTTATCCCGTTCCTTACATCTATTTCTTTCATTCTTTCCTCATTTCTGTAATGACGTTGCAGGAGACATTCCTGAGAATATGGATGTGCCCTCATGTTGCTGCGCAAGTGCACTTTTGAGATGGATTTCATGGCTCCAATAATGTTGAAATTATGAATGATTCGGAGCCATATGAGATGGCTAGGGCTCTTGATTCTGATGATGATCGTCCTGTTGGAGAGCTGACGGAGAGTGATGTTGAGATGATGAGGCGTATCTTTCCCGACCGCCGTGATCCTAGAGTCATGAGTTAGTGATCTTGCTCATTCTGATCTGGCGTTTGCTAGAAGGACGTGATGATGAGCTCCTAGAAGCTCCTGAGGCCTGGTCCTAACATGGTAATTGAGGAGGGGAGGGTGTTCAATGACCTCCCTGCTTTGAAGAGGTGGTTGCAGGCTTTTGCAGTGATACGAAAGAGGCCTTACAGGGTATTGCATTCATATGTGGAGCGCCGTTACACAGTTGTGTGTGACAAGGAACGCTGCCCATGGAGGGTTTGATGCAAGGAAGCAACAGGTGACCGAAAATGGAAGATCACAAAAGTATGTTGGGCCACACAATTGTGCTGACCATGAGCTGACACTGAGGCATCGGCAGTTGACATCTACCCTCATTGCCAAGCGGTTGATGGGAATTTTGCAGGGAGAACCCAACATGAAGGTGAGAACAATTATCAGGACCGTTGAGGCGTTGTATGGAGGATATGTGATAACTTATGGTAAAGCATGGAAGGCTAAGCAGCGAGCATGGAAGATGATATATGGGGACTGGGAGGATGGGTATGAGCAGCTACCGGTTCTTTTCAATGCAATCAAAGCAGGTGAATCCAGGCATGCATTATGAGTACATCCCAAAACCTCATGCATGGAAGGATGGGAGGCAGATATTTTTCCGTGCCTTCTGGTGCTTTCCTCAGTGTGTCGAGGCCTTTAGGCACTGTCGTCCCGTCTTCTCCATTGATGGTACATTCTTGATTGGCAAATACCAGGGCACACTTCTTATAGCCATATTCCTGTGACTGCGAACAATCAAGTTGGTTCCTTTGGCATTTGCTTTGGTTGAGAAGGAGAACAATGACAGTTGGGGATGGTTCTTGAGGCTAGTCCGGATACACGTTGTTGGCCCTGGCAGGGAGGTTGGTGATCATATCTGATAGGCATCAGGGCATACTTAATGCCGTGCGAGAGCAGTTAGAGGGGTATGCACCTTTGCACCATCGTTGGTGTACTCGACACCTTGCCGAGAATCTACTACGGAAGGACGGTGTCAAGAAAAACTTTGATCTGTTCTAGGAGGCTGCTTCGACAGCTTGAGGACAAGTACTTTAGGAAAAGTTGGAGCAGGTCAGAACCGCATCAAATGCAGAAGGTAGACAATGGCTCACAGGTTTGATGAGGGATTTGGAGAAATGGACGAGAGCTCATGACGACGGTGGCTGGAGGGTACGAGTTTTCAGTGCAGCAACATGGCAGAGTCATTCAATAAGTTGCTATTGGGGATACGTGGTATGCCCGTGAATGCAATTGTTCAATTCACCTTCTATAAGCTTGTTGCCTGGTTCAATGATAGACACGCCCATGCATTGCAGTTGAGGAGTGATGGAGAGATATGGGCTCCGAAACCAAAGGCACACCTAGAGAAGGCAAGAGAAAGGGCTGGCACACATGAGGTTGCATGCTTTGACCACGCCACAGGGACTTATCAGGTCGAGCATAGGGGCGGTACAACGTCCGACGGTGAGGTCCGAGAGTCGAGGATACATGTGGTTGTCCTCCAAGATTTCAAGTGCACTTGTGGTAAACCAAGGCAATACCACTTTGTATGTTCGCATTTGGTGGCAGCAGCTAGGCATCGCAACTATAATATCGAGAGGAGGATACCTCACGAGTTCAGTGTCAACACGCTTGTGAACACATGGAGCCCTCGCTTCGTGCCTTTCCGGGACCCTGGAGAGTGGCCTCCATATGATGGGCCGAAGTACATTGCGGATCCAGCTTACCGTTGGAACAAGCGTGGATCAAGGCAGAGGACGAGGCATAGGATGGTTATGGATTAGATACCCGAAGAACTAGGCGTGGGAGAGGAACTCCATTTGTTACTGATCCCGAGCAGCACGAGTGCGGCAAGTGCGGTAGACTTGGCCACAACTCACGAAGTTGCCATTGGCAGATTAGTGAGGTAGGACTATTGGTTTATAGTATTATTTTATATTTGTCGTATCATATATTTAATTATGCATGTCTCAATTTATGCTTGTATTTGTGTCAATTACCTATACATTTATAAGTTCATGTTTCATTGTACATTGCAATTCTAATTCATTCACTTTTTTTGTAGGATGGAGCAATTCCACCTGCTCGACCCGACGTACGAGGAGACCCACCGAGGACGTCTCGTTGCGCTGGGGCAGGTAATAATCTATAAGTTTTATTCGTACATGTGTTCGTGAAGTAACATGTGACTATGTTATATTCGATGCAGGACCTTCTGCACCTTCGTTCTAGGACCCACAGTGGGTTCTTGGACATTCGGTACGACGATAGGTACACTCCTTTCCTGCAAAGAGCTAGGCCTGGATGTCATCTCCTTTCAGGTTCGTCGTGGGTTGCCCAAGTTCAACTCAGCGGCGATAACTGCGTTGGTAGACAGGTATTAAAGTGAATCATTGCCTCCATTCATGGCCATTTGTTCATGCGATTGACTTTTTGACAAGTAATCTGCTTGGTCTTAAATATAGGTGGCGGCCGGAGACTCACAGCTTTCCACCTACCTTTCGGAGAAGATGACAGTCTCGCTCAGGACTTGTCAGAAGATGCTAGGCCTAAGGATTCATGGGAACCAGTAACCGGGCAGTGCAGGTCAGAGGGATGGAGAGCACGAGTGGAGGCCTTCCTTGGGCGTGAGCTTGGCGAGCAAGGGGCTCGCACTTCTAGAGTTCCCATCTCATGGCTACATACAGAGTTCGCACAGTGCCCCGAGGAGGCAGATGAGGAGACGGTTGGAGTACTACTACCGGGCGTGGATCCTACACCTTTTTGCTTGCGTTCTCTTTCCCGACGCGATGGGTGACAATGCGTCCTGGATGTGGAATCCACTGCCTCAGTAACTAGGGACCAGGCGGGTCAGTACAGCTGGGGCTCTGCAGTCTTGTGTTTTCTATACCAGGCAGCTGTGCGAGGGGTGTCGTCGGTCTACGGTGAACCCAGTCACTTGGTGGATGCGTGTACTTGTTACAGCTGTGGATGTGGGCTCGTTTTCCTAGTTGGTCGTCTAGAGGTACTGGCTCGTCGTGAGTGGTTCCAAGGTCAGCCTCCAAGTCGCCAGCCGACGTGGGCGTACCTTTGGGACCAGGTCAGGGTTTCGCACACGAGGATAGACCGGGCGTACATTCAGTACACGAACGAGCTAGATTCGCTGACGGCGTCTAGTGTAAGTAAATTTTATTTTCCATGCTGCTATAAAAGATTAGTATACCATCTAACATCTTATTTGAACATGATTGCAGGTGGAGTGGGAGCCGTATGGTGGAGAGGACGCACTTCCTTTTCAGCTGAGCAACGTATGTGGGGCCGATGACTACTTCTATAGGATGAGGTGCCCTCTAATCTGCTTCTATGCTATCGAGTACCACCTGCCAGATAGGGTTGCACGCCAATTTGGAGTGAGACAGCTTTGGCCTATGCCTCTGTTCTCGACTGGCGTTGACTTACACAAGTAAGTGTTTTGATATTTCAAATGTCTCATGATGATGGTCCATTTCTTATAATATGGTGCCACGTACGTGGATTAATGTAACGATGACATACGTGCAGGTTGGAATCGTCAGAGGAACAAGAAGATTTTTGACTGGGAGAGGCACCACCAGTCCTACATTGAGGAATGGGAGGAGATGCATGACAACCTGGACGACACAACGAGCCACACACGAACCGTGAGTTTCAGGTGGTACCAAGCTTGGTACCAGCGTTCGACAAGGTGCAGGCTCAGGCTACTAGTGGACCGAAACTGACTACGCCGACATCGAGTCCTCCGACGATGAGGACACGACGTACGACCGGTCCACTCGTGCAGGAAGGCAGGTGGAGGCAGGACCGATCTTGGACAGAGTGGTAAGCCAATCGACTTATTTTGTTACGTTTAGTTACATAACAATACATTAGGCGTTCTTGGACCGACATTAGGAGTTATCTATTGTAGTTATTGCAACCTTCGAGCCGTATAACCCTTATAATAAGTTACATTCTTGTACAAAGAAAACAAAACTAAATGATATCTGTTCAGAAGTCTTATTATTGAAAACATTGTTGCAGGGCAATACACTGAGAAGCTCAGTTGAAGAGATCGAGCGCGTTCGGCCTAGAGTCAATGATGACTACATACTTGGCTTCCTAGATGTAAGATTAAAAATATTCTTTCAAACAAATCATTAATACGTTATATTCTTTCAGTTAACATAGTTTTGTACAACAGAGGCTTGTCACGTTCGTCTATGCCGTGCGGCTGGTCGTTGTGGTTGCAGGACAAACACGACGCATGACAGTGTACGATCCTTCCGCAGGAAGAGGAGCCTTGGGTTCCTCTAGTCAAGCAGCTATAGGGGATGAGGAGGAGGACGAGGAGGCCGACGACGATGATGACATGGACAAGAGGCACGATGAGCTTGGGCCCTCTCAGCTCCATGACGCTCCATCGACTCATCCTACACCGCCTCTAGGCACTAGGCGATGCAGTCCGCCATGACCCTTACACTCCAGGCACCAGCGCTCTGGGTCACAATGGGTAGGGGCAAGAGTAGGAGACAGTGAGGGACGTGGTAGGTTTACTATGAACTATTGTGAATTTTTGTATTTACTTTATCTTTAACTATTCGGGACTGTATGGACATTGTGGACTATTTGTGACTTTGCATGACATATTATGTTGGTTGTGATATTCGTTGTGGTCGCATTATGCTTGTTGGATGATTAAATGTTTAGAATATATATTGATGTCTCTGTTTGTAACTGTGGATGCTTCTAATACAAGACCGTATCTTGTGAATTTTTTGCGTGAACCTTTAATCAGTACTATACTTGTACAAAGGCACAAATGTAGTACACAGATTAACTATAAATTTATTACGTTTATAATCCTAGGAATATTTGTACATACGCTGTGTACAAAGAATCCTAGGATTACCAAGCAACAGTGAACAAATCTATGCTTTTCAGACAATAAACATAGACTTTTCAGATACACGGACACATCGAATTATCACATCACTGATATAGACCTTCAGATGCAAGGACAACATGCAAGGAAGCACAACTAAACTCTATCTCCACCATCCATCTTATGACTGTTTGATCCAAGGGCTGAGGTAAAGAGGCACACGGATCGCTGACATGGCACATTGACAGGCCTCCATTCCTCCTCTCAACCTATAAATAACCACTCACTCCCTCTCATTCACACAAACAATAAGGAAGAAGAACACTCCTCAGCATTTGCTTTCGTTGTAGTACCAATGTCTGGAGGGTCGTCCAGAGGGAGAGGAAAGGGGAAGAAAACTACCTGGGGGTGGGAGGGTCCTCTTGGTCCCGATTTCTTTGAGGAAGCTCTTTATGAGAGGTTCCCAGTTGAGAGCAAAAGTGATTTCACCAAAGAGGCACCACTGACAGGATACGATGAAAGGAAAGAAGAGTGGCCAAAATGCATGCATGGTGAGGACTGCCTAGTGCAGATGTTCACCGAGGGAATAGATGGAGGTCGTCGTTTCTTCAAATGCCCGCGAGCATGGGTAATTCTATTACTATTTGTTTCTTCAATATGTTTGTCTTGTATATCACTTACACGACATACTTTTTGTAGTCTTCCAGAAGAAAACTGTGGGTTCAGTAGGTGGGTCGATCCTCGACCTATTTATCCGCATGCGGAGTACATCTACTACCTACAAGACCGTATCTTCGATCTAGAAAGGGAAGTTAGCAGCGGTTACAAGGACGACGAACAGGACGACAACAACAATGGTGCCGATTCACAGGAGGCACTCTGCAATGATCCATATTGCACCTGCCCTAACCACAAGAAAAAGGGGTCTCCCCCATCACCCCCGCCACCACCACCACCAACAACGGGAGGCTACTATGGAGAAGGTGCAACACAATTTGCTATGTGGCCACACTACTAGGATGACTTTATTTTTCTTGTGGAGAACCCAGGTTTAATTACCTAAGGCATGTTAGGTTTAATTACCGAAGGCATGGTTTAATTACCTAAGGCATGTTAGGTTTAGTCAAAGAAAACTATGTACCCAGGTTCGGTATGTAGTCACATGCCATTTAATGTGTTTCGTGTGTTGATTTCTATAATGCGTATGTCGTTAACTTTTTTGCAGCACGTGTTCAAATGGAAATAAGTCGTATCATTAAGCGGAATATTAAGACCATTGATAATGAAAACAACCACATAATGAAAAGTTCGATACTATGTCACATTACACAACATATTAATAGTACAACTAAGTGCCGACAGTAGACAAAGGGGCAAATGCACTTCCAAATCCTCAATCTGAAACGTACTGAGTAAGCAACTCATCATCCGAGTACCAGTCCTCTACTACAACCCTGTTGCTGGCTAGGCTCAACTGCGTTGCTCACCTGCCTGTCGCTTGTAGTAAGCGGCCTCCGCTTCATCTGCGGCCGCTGCGGCCTGAGTGAAGAACGCGTCGTCATCCTCCTCTGCCTGTAAGCCCGCCTCTGCTAGAGCGATGAGCTCGCTCAGTCTGCCAGTGTCGTCGTCAGCCTCCTGCGCCTGAATGCCCGCCTCTGCTAGAGAGATGAGCTCGCTCAGTCTGCCAGTGTCGTCCTCAGCCTCCTGCGCCTGTATGCCCGCCTCTGCTAGAGCAATGAGCTCACTCAGTCTGCCAGTGTCGTCCTCATCCTCGTCTCCATCATCACACACACAATCGGTGATTGAACGGTGCGACCAGCTCGTGATCTATGGCATCTAACTTCTTCTCCTCATACCTTGCACGAGCCACCTCTGCAGCATGTTCCCGCTGCAACCAATCCCTTGATGTATAAAATGCAATCAGTTAGCAACTCGATAATATTACATTTAAAACCAGGCAAAAAAAGGTTTTCAAGCACTCACTGGCACATAATGTAGCAACATGCTCGTTCAAGACCTGCATCTGTACTCTTGTCTCCTCCCTTGCCTCATTCCTTGCCCTCTCCTCCTCTAACGTCGTCGCCTCTCCAATCCCCATTTGTTAAGCCCAACATCGATCGGGTTACAAATACCGCGCTGTCTAGCAAACTCACGCATCTTTTCTTTGTGATGTTTAACGAATAGGTTGACGTAGTCAGGTCCATATCCCCTCTTCCGTGCAATTACTTGCCTCTTCTTCAGTTCATCCAAGAACTTAGCTTGACCATCATAACATTCCCAACTGCATTTCCTAGTGCTCTGTTCAAAACAAATATTATATCATATATGTTAGAAAACAAACAAAATACGATTTCATGTTTACCAGAAATAACGAACCTCAATACTCAATCATATGGCCGCAATAATGACCTATTCCAAGCTCCGAAGGGACTAGGCCATAGTTGGATTTTACACCACATTCGCACATGACAGGAGGTGCTTTGTAGATTACCCGTTCTTTCTTCTTTTCCTTAACCCTCCGCGGTTCTTCCGGCCATTGGTTCTTAGGACCATACAACCACACAGTAGTTCCTGAAAGCAGAAAGCAGAAGTCGAAAGTTTCAGAGCAGAAACACACTTAATTTATAGCTTTTTCAAAAAATAAATAATAATAATAATTTAACAAAGCAATGAGCAGTACATTATTCTCAAGGGGGACACATACCTGCATCATATACCACTCTTCAATTCATCAAACAGCTCTAATCGTCAATCCTGCATCATTGCAGACAGCCTTATCAGTTGTGACATCATGGAAAGGGTGCACTAAACAAAAGCTGGAAACTGAGTTATCAACCAGGATCAAATTTAAAACTCTAGAGAAAAGAACATTCAATGGGGTGAGCATCCCATTCAATAGGTAGATGTTTTCCAGTTCACATGATTGTACCAACCAGCATCGTCCAACAAAATATTTTAGTTCAGTGGTCTCTTATCACTTTCATCCTCTTTTATATTTGAAAGTCAACATTATTTTTGTGTTTCAGTACTATTATAGATATCACTAGAAACATTACCTGCGTCTTTCTTGACTATCAATGAAGTATTATAGATTTTCAGCATATCCATGCCAACAGCTCTCTGAAAAAATGATCATAAGAACCCCAGTCCCCAGGAACTATAACATTTTGATATGCTAATATTTCATTCATATTATCAGTAATGTACTGCCATCCATTGCCAAGAAAAAGTTTTCTTGTGACTCAAGGTTGTGTGGTGTAGCATTTATACCAAGGAGGGGGCATCCTCTACTCTGCATCAGCAGGATGACAGATGGCACTAGGTGATATGTTAATGCTAAAACAAAAAATGATTGACACATCTATACTGAATGGTACAGACTAGAGCAAGGGCTAACCAAATACAAGCACCACCAGAGTATGCAAATTTAACCCAAGTTTTTTACTGAACCTTAAGCCAAAGGGTTTATGTGCCACAGTGAATTAAAGGTTACAGTGGTTCGTGGAAATACATAGAGTAAACAGATACCTCAAGATTTCTAATCATTTGCTCCCCAAATGCATCATCAGGATGAATCTGCATCAAAACATTAGCCATCAATTCCAAAGGCTACACCTAAGAGGCAAAATTAGTACACCATGAGAATGATTCGACCTGCTCATATAAGAAAAAGACAGCAGTGGAGAACTTTTGAGATGCCCAACTCACGATAGCACCAGTGGCAGTGGATCAAGGTAAATAAGCACACACTCTGCAATTATAAAGGTTGGCAAGCTGATGACAACAGAAAGTTATCAAACACTTGAAAGCTTGGTTTATATTAAAAAGACATAGAAACTACATCATGCACGTATCCTAATTGATGGGTCCCTATATTGTGTGGCATATTTTCTAGTTCAACATGTTTTCATATCAGAAGAGAAAAGAAGCTTACCTAGGATCCATTTCAGCCATGCGAAAACTGAATCCAGTTTTGGTATGTCACGAATATCAGCAGAAAATAGCTTGTAATGCGTGCTTATTACTTCACCTTTTTCTGAAATAGATGGATAAGTTATTGCGCAGGCTACAGGCACATCAAGAAAAAGAATGTCCAATTCTGTAACATGTAGTGGTCACTCTAACTTGCAATTCTACTTGAATCTGAAAGTAATATTTTGCAAAAGTTCATTATCCATTTTAAGTTTTGAAGTTCTCACAACGAGACAGAGAGTTTTCTTCCAAACAGGACGGAACGGCTACCTCTGAAACGAAACGAAAAGGAACTTTTTCTGCTATGGTAACTAGTACTTTATGCTTCTCCAGGACCATTTATTTGCTACTAAATCAGTGGATAACATTAGTGAGAACTTGACAAAAGATAACTTGAATTTTCTGTATGGAATATAAGACTTGACTACTACTTACTCAAAAAACACGTCTCCTTGTATGGTGTTTAAACACAAATATCTGTGAGATACAACAGAAATAGGATATAGAGGCAGACATATAGTGAATAATTGACAAATAGATAGTTCAAAAGGATATTTTAGTATAGTGCATGAAATTGTTTAGGAGTTTGGGTCAATCCAATTACAAATTGGAAGGACCCAACCTGCAAAAAGGAATGATACACAGAGAGTAAATGAGAGATGTACCAATTGAAATCGAAGCTTCTGGCCTAACTTTTCCTTCATTTCACTATAATGGTTAATGATGGCGGCCTTTTTGCTGGTAACCTGCCAAACATTTGCAGTTGACAGATATTATAGCGTGCATAAGGGTGAGAAGATGCAAGTGGGAAAGATTCGATAACTACTGGCATGCTAAATCACAAAACACAAGAATTACATTGCATCAAGGTGAAAATCCACTTCAGTACGAAATGAGAAATTCCAATACCTCCTTGAAATCCAGTTCTACATAAAGGTGTGGAGCCATCCCTTCATCCTTGGGGTGGGGAAAAACAAGAACAAAAATGGAATGTATCAGTTGAATCAACACAAATTAGATCTATGTACTAAGGGATAATAATTGAATTAAAGGACTAACTTGCAACTGGAAGAATGTTGTGTCAAAGCCAGCACCAAGAGATAATATTTGTTTAGGCTTCTCATTGTTACTATTCTTCCCCGCATTGAGTAATTGATGCAGAAGCTTCCTGAGAACAGACCAACGCGCATAATACCCTGCAGTGATTTGGAAAAGACAAGGTTCAAAATTCCCAAATACTTAATGTCTACATCACCCGAATAAAGACAACATCCAGAAGTGCAGTACCTACCACGATTGATTATTGGAGCCCTCCTTGTTGGTCGCCTAACAAAAAAACGCACATAATCATCCTTCATGTACCCTTTGTTAACACAGGACCTGCAAAACAAGTTAATATGCCATGTTAGTAACAAATACTGTGGCAAATACCTAGTTTGCAACAGAATGCTATCTAAGTTTAGAACCATTCCCACATTTTGCATAGTCTGCAGAGCACTTGCAGGGTCTTAAGATTGATTTCAACCTACTATGACATAAATAGCAGTGACGACAGATGCACATGAGCCTTCTGAAGTGTCGGGGCTGACATTTTGGCCACTTTGTGTATCAAGTATCAAGGACAGAAGCCCACATAAGCACTTCAAGCTGTGGCTTGAACTCGCTATCCGCTAATCATCCACACAAGAGATTTAGTTTGACAACGAATTGGTAACTGCAGCATACTCTTGCTTACCTTTATACTTGATTTCTTACACAGAAAAATAAAAATGGAACATTTCTATAGCACTGTATATCCCCTTGCCGCAAGGAGGGACTTTCACATCAAAATTGGAGTGACAAGCTACCCCAGTTCATCTTCCTAACAAGAGAACCGTGCATCGTGTTTACATGCTTATGGACTGGCTCAAGTGCTTTCTAGTTCCTACGCCGATTCATTGCAACCAAAAGTGTATAATTATCGACAAACAAGCGGCCCAACAAACCAGCCGCGCCTCTTCCATTCCATCCATCCACCACCCAATTGCAACGGAGAAAACAAATTAGCCGCACAACGGAAACCATCGCATCTCTGGGGAGAGAGGGAGGAAAAGGGAAGGGGGGTTACAGCTTGCTGGCCGCGGCGTCGTCGTTGGTGGCCTGCACGGCCGCCGGGCTGCTCCGCGTGGCGGCGCTGCCCCCCCACCTTCTGCCGAAGCTGACGCCTCCATCCGGCTGGGGCGCGGGTCGATCGATCAGGGCGCCGCCGGCCGCACGCACGGACGGGACAGGCACGGGGAGGGGCGGTGGGAGTCTGGGAGAGGACAGAGGAGAGCGGCGCCTGAACCGCTGGACGCCAGCACCACGGCACGGAGACGGACGGAGCAGAGAGAGCGGGAGAGAAGCAAGGCAGAGGAGGCATACAGCCCAAGAACGCAACGCTATGTGGGCCGGAAAGATGGGCTGCAAAAGAATACAGTCCGAGAGCGTTTTCCTCCTTTTCTTTTTTTTTTATAGCTTTTTTTAGCAAAGTTGAAACCCGTGCGTTGCAACGGGAGAGAAAAATCTATTAAACGTTAAAAGAAAAATGAGAATGTTACATTTCTACTTATTTTTTTGTACACTTCCCATTAGAATAATAAGGTATAGTTTATTTTATAATAATCATGACATCTACGGAGTACTCTATAAGTTAATATTGGCAATAATATGATAATGTCATGTTAAGTCTGTTTCAAATTAAAACTATAATCTTGATAGATTTTTTTTGTTGTAAGGCATAAAAATATTTAGTCGTAAATATATCATAATTTTAATTTTCATACTTTCATTATGTTGGTAGACTTACATTTCTAGGTACGTGATTTTTATTGAGACCTATAAAAGTATGTAATTCTATTATCTGATCAAAGTCGGTAATGGGTTTTGTGTCAAGGGTTGGTCTGTCCGGTCATGACTATAATAGAGATCTCTCTCAATTTCCCTATAGTAGCCCATGTCGAGAAATCACATTGTTATATGCATACAGATTAGAGATAGATTTATATTGGTTATATTAGAACTACTTAACACCATGGGAAATAGGTTCTTTGTCGAGTGCCAGGCTCTCGGCAAAAGAGTGGCACTCGGCAATAGGCTGCCCTACGTAACGGTGTTCGGTCACGTCCTTCTTGTCGAGTGCCTGCTGTTAGGCACTCGGTAAATTTTTTTTTGGAAATACTTTGCCGAATGCCCCTGACACGGCGCTCGGCAAAGTTCAATATTTGTTTTTTGAAATGTCTTTGCTGAGTGCCACTGATTCGGCACTCGGCAAAGATAGGAATTAAAAAAATTACTTTTTTTTGAAATACCTTTGCCGAGTGCCCCTGTTAAGGCACTCGGCAAAGAGGAAATTTCTAAAAAAAATTCAAAAACCTCTTTGCCGAGCACCTTATTCTTGCACTCGGCAAAGACCCCCTTTGCCGAGTGCCATGCCCCGGCGTTTGGCAATTTTTTTTTGTTTTTGGCCTCCAAATTTTTTGTGCAGACCTTTTTAAGTACCAGGAACTCCTCGTTAGAATTTGGGGATTTTTTGTGGCTTTTTGATATATTTAGTTACTTTATTTCGTTTACTTGATTTTTTTCAAAAAATATAAATTTGAACTGCACGTGGTACGAATAATTGAATTTAATGATTTAAAAAATGATAGTCATGTTACTGAGTGTAGTGTGAGGCCGTATCCAGGAACGGACCTGAAATTTCGGACATCTTGTTCACGAAACATGACCGCGAACTTACGTACTAAGTGTTTTTAAATTCTATAAAAAGCAAACGAAGTCCGAAAATCATAAAACTTGTTGAGATGTCGTGATATCGTATGTGGAGGCTATGATAAAAATTTCAGAAGATTTTGTGCACGTTGTCATATACGATGCTTACAAACCAAGACATCTCCACATGTGATATCCTGCAGAGTTGAGCTACTTATTCCGCCAGCTTTGTGCCAATGAGCTTTTTCGGATCGTCATTGATGACTTAGAAAAAGCGGCACCCGTGTTGCTCTGTAAGTTAGAGAAGATCTTTCCACTCGGCTGCTTCTTGCCGATGTAGCAGTTGATTGTGCACCTCCCATATGAGGCACGGATGGGGGGGGGCGTGCAGGACTGTTGGTGCTATCCAATCAAGAGATGTCTGAAGACTCTTCGCAAAAAATATAGAAATAAAGCCAAAATTAAGGCTTCCATTGCAGAGGCATACATTCTAGAGGAGGTGTAGAACTTCACAGAGAAATACTACACTGAGAACCTTCCTAGCGTTTATAATCCACCCCCTCGTTACAATGCTGGCGAAAATGAATCGAACCTCAACTTTTTCCAAAGGCAACTCGAAAGCGCAAGTGCATCGACCACTAAGCAATTGAAAAATGAAGAGTGGCGCAGTATCATGCTATATGTGTTGACCAACCTTGTCGAGGTGCAGCCGTTCATTGGGTAAGTTCTAAATAAACTTGTTTCATTTCGCTGTATGTCCTTGTTTCTTCGTCCAACCCCCTTGTTTCTCGTTGGTATAGGGAATCTCTTCGTCAATCCTGGCATGGATAAGGCAACCTACCCCACAAGAAAATGATACCCTTCTTTCACAGGGTGCGGGACTAGAGAGCCCCGATTTCATTTGTTGGTTCAAACAGAAAGCCCAAACTGATGCGCCTATAAATGACGAGCTGACACAGGTTGCAAACGGTTGTGCCGTTAGGGTCAAGTCATTTACTGGTTATGACGTGAATGGATATCGTTTTCACACAGCAAGCTATGAGTAGAGTCGGCCCAATCGAAAAACCACTAACAGCGGAGTTGTTATGCTCGGCACTGATGGACTCGACTATTATGAAAGAATTGAAGAAATCTACGAACTCTCATTCTATGGTTCCAAACCTCTTACTCCTGTCATATTCAAATGCCACTGGTTTCATCCTAGAGTAACGAGACGGACCCCTAAGCTTGGGCTAGTCGAGATTCGACAGGATTCCGTCTATCCAAGAAAAGATGTCTACATTATAGCTCAACAGGCCATCCAGGTTTATTATACGTCATACGCGTGCAAAAACACCAAGCATCTTAAGGGTTGGTCTATTGTGCACAAGGTATCGCCACACGATAAACTACCTGTCCCAAACGATTAATATTACAACTTCAACCCAAACACATATGATGGAGAGTTCTATCAAGAAGAGGGGCTACAAGGGAGGTTTGACATAGACTTAACCGAAGAGATAGGAATGGAAGTAGACAATGAAAGAGATGATGACGAGGACGTTGGAGACGAGGTGCAAAATCTGAAGGACATACAAATGCTTGAGCGATTATATTTAGGCAATGACAATGAAGACAACATTCCTCCTTTGGATAGTGTTGATGAGTTGGACAATATTGATAGTGATGACGAGACCTATGATCCAGCTAATCTCAATCATGAAGATTGTTTCTAATACATGTAATACTATGTTTTTTGTAATTATGTTTTGTTCATTTTTGCATATATTTCTAATACATGTATTACTATGCTTTTTGTAATTATGTTTTGTTCATTTTTGCACATATTTCTAATTACGTCTTGTTTTTCTTTTTTTATTGCAGGTGATTGAACAAAGATGGCGGGCGACCGTCATAGGTCCATGAACTCGATTTACCAAAGACCACACCGGCTGCAAGAGGAGGCGGAGGGGCGACGGAGGGATCGGATAGGAGGAGGAGGAGGACCGCCAGCCGCAGGAAGGGGGCCGTCTCCTCCCATGCCGTACGAGGAGGAGGTGGCGCCCATGGATGAGTCAGATGAGGAGCTGGTTCGGTAGACGAACAAGGAGGAGGGGCCACACGAGGACGACGAGTGTGAGGCAGCAAGCACGGGTTCTGCTTCCTCCGACTCCTCTTTGAGTGTCTACTTGCGAGGTCCCATGAGCCTCCCATAAGTTCCGCTTCCTCACCAACGCCCAGTGTTTCGCCCCAAAGGGCAAAAGTAAGTAACTTTATATGTTATCATCACTACTTCATATGATATGATGAAAAAACTAATAATTTTTCTTAATCACTTATGCAGGAACTGGGTGGTTGTGTCAGGTGGTAGCGCATGGCTAGTCAACGGCATCCTGGGTCTTTTGTGCAGGCAACACTTCCCCGACATTGTCACGTATGCATCGAAGACGGAGCCGGCCTACTCGTTTGACCACTATGCCATCGCCCTCGATGCGGAGTACCCCAACAAGGCGGTGCGGGTGAAGGCAGAGTTTTGGGTAAGTCTCACTCGCACAACATTGCTCAATACGTCTCATTTATTAGACTTTTCTTGAAATAATGAATGAATACATCGTTTTTGTATGCAGACTTATTACAGATGCGAGGAGGGATTTAAGGCCAAGGTGGAGCAGGTGACTACCAAAGCCTATAAAAAACTCATCATCGACATGCATCATGAGGCGCGCATCCAGGCCATCGTAACCTACTACGGGTCGAAGCTTGGAGAGAGGAAAACCAAGAAAGATGCAAGAGAGATGCAGCTGACCCAGGAGCAGTACATTGAGGTAAATGAAGAACATCAATATTGATTCGTTTTGAGATTAAGTTGGTTTAATTTGATCTTCTTATATGTCCAATTGAAAGTGCATCTAGCCCTTTAGTGGGTTTTGGTTGATTGAATGACAACGTGATTAAAGGACTAACCCGTTTGCTAAGTGTGGATAGGTAATAGGTTATCTCACAGGCACTTAATGAAAGCCAAAATGATGTGTTGTTGTATAAACAATCTAGTTCAAGCATAAGACAACAATGCAAATGGAATTCATGTGAAGACTTATTTATTGTGGGATTTCCATGTACTATGTGAAAGCAAGCTCATGATTATTAGTTAATGAGACATGAGGGATTGCATATGGAATGGTCTCATATTTGAAGCTTGCTAAATTAAATTGAAAAATATGACAATACATATAAATGGATGATTCAACACAAGACGTGACTTGATGGCTTGAGATGGTGAAGATAGCAAGGAAAGGCTTTGAGGTACTAAGCAAGGGTGAAGGGCAAGCGACGGCTTGGTGGCCGAAGAACCTAGCTAAGGTGAAGAAGAAAGTACTCGCATTTAGTTGAGGTACTAATCAAGCTAAGATGGTCATATTGATGTGAAGGATCAAATCTATAATGAAGTATTTGATGGAAGTGACTTGATACATTTGGGATTATTCAAATTTGATGAATGGAATCAAGTCACATGCTCAAGATGGCTATGCTCAAGTGAAAAGATCAACATCAACATGTTAGCACCCTTACTTAATGAAGATTGGAAGGGACGGCATCAATTCAAAAGAAATCAACTCAAGTGGTATAAATTCATTTTTCCTTTGATCTTGAGTTTAATAGGTATGCCGTACTATTAAGAGGGATGCATCATGTTGATAGATAATGTTTCATAAGTGCTCAAGCCAACCCATGTGAGTTTTGAGTATTTGAGCGACAAAAGAGCTAACTGATTTTTTGCTGGTCTGGCAATACCGGACGTGTTCGGTATTCATACTGGACGTGTTCGGTATTTATCCAGCAGTTGTAAAATTGTTGTTCTCGAGTTGGTTCGTCGGAAGTCCCGGCATGGGTCGGGAGTTCCGACGTCTCGCACTTCAACTGACTTGGAGGGTTCACTATCCTGGTCATACCGGACATGTCCGGTATTCATACCGGACGTGTCCGGTATGGATGACCAGAAGCCAACGGCTAGTTTTCAAAAGCCATGAGGGTCGGGAGTTCCGACGGTTGGGAGTTCTGACATGCGTCGGGAGTTCCGACACCTCACTAACTTTAACTCAGTTACATGTTTTTCAAATTTGCTGAGGGTCGAGAGTTCCGACGTGAGTCGGGAGTTCCGATGGTCGGGAGTCCCGACATTCATCGAGAGTTTCGACGCCTCACAACTTCACTGTAACTTAGTTACCATTGGCACAGTGTGAGTCATACCGGATGTGTCCGGTATGCATACCGACATGTCCGGTATTGCAACGGCTATAAAACGACTAGTTTTTCAAGGGGGCTATAAATACCCCCAAGCCTCCACCTTTGGAGGCTGCTGATTCTGCTGACATACAAACACGTTTTTGAGCCTTACCAACTCTCCTAAACCCTCTCTTAGTGAGTGTGTGATCCAAATTGCAAAACCAATTTGTGGGTTAAGAGAGAATTTGAAAAAGAGAGCAAGCCACCACTTGAGCACTTGTGCATATTGTCAATCTTGTGATTCGCATTTTTTACTATTGGACTCTTTGGTCCTAGACGGCTAGGCATCGCTGGAGAGCACCCGAGAGATTGTGGTTGCTTCAAAAAGTTTGTAACGGTCGATTCCGCCGCTTCAGAATCATTTAGTGGAAGAAGGAAAAGGAGTTGGAAAAGACTCTGGCTAGAGTGACCTTCATGGTACCCTCTAGGGCTTACCTTCGCTGGGTCGCCCGCAGCCCCCTCAACGGAGAGTAGGACTCGAACGAGTCCGAACTTCGGTAAAACAAATATCGTATCTTAATTCGCATTTCATTTGATATTTGTGTTGCTCTAGCTATTCTGCAAGTTCTCTATGTATACTACTATCTCTAATAGTTTCCTACAGTTTGGATTGAAGATAGAAATCAAAAGGAGCAAGTTCAGGGCTATTCCACTGAAGTCGTGAATACCGGACACGTCCGGTATACATACCGGACACGTCCGGTATTAGCCCCTGCGCCAAACTGAATTGTATTATGTTCTAACTCTTTGGTTGCAAGCGTTTGGCTCCTAGATTCATTTAGTATCTTTTATATACTCTGTGACTAACTTGTGAGGGGTGGTACTACTCTTTATTTGGAGTTTTCATTTTGGAAACTCCCTTTACTAATCGTTTCCGCTTTTAAAGGTGTTAATTTTTAGAAATGCCTATTCACCCCCTCTAGGCGGCATCCTAGGTCCTTTCAATTGGTATCAGAGTGAGGTTCTCACCTAAAGCTTCATCGCCGTGAGAAAAGGATGTCGACGTCTATCGAGTTGGAGCCGGTGCTTCTCCAAAATGATGGTTCAAACTTTCTAACTTGGTCAATACATGTACTCAGTGCTTTTAGAGATATTAGTCCTCTTGTAGAGCATATTGTGGATGCAAGCATACCTCTTCCTATAGTTGATTGGAGCAACTACAAAAAATTATCAAAAGAGGAAGAGATATGCGTGCAACTCAATGCTCAAGCTATTAATATTATTTTGAGTACATTGAGTGTAGCGGTTCAAGATGAGGCAATCTTCAATGGACAACCACCTTCGGAGAGTGCTCATCTCATTTGGACTAGACTTTTTGATTTATATGGAAAATCCAAATGTGATGATGCATTTGAGATCGAGTCAATGGAAAGTATGTCCATTGTGTCTTCATGCAGCGAAGAAGCCTCACAAGACCTCAAGAGTGCCGAGCCGGAGCAAGAAGTGCTAGCAGCGCATGACCTGCTATCTGCCTGCATGTACCGGACATGTCTGGTATGCCTACCAGATGTGTTTGGTATGGCCAAGGCAGCAGACCAGCAAGCAGCTATTTGCAACGATGCTCAAGCCCAGTGGCAACCAAGTGATGAGTCAATCTCAGTATCTCATGATACTCATCACTTGTGTCTCATGGCCAAGAAAAGCAAGAAGAAGAGTAACAAGAAAGATCAAGAAAAGGAGAATGCTCAAGTGGATGATCAAGAAGAGAGTGATGTTGAAGTTGAAGACAACTACAACCTTGATCATCTCAACCATAAAGACAAGTTCATCATCATGAAGATAGTTGAAAAGAATGATGAGCTTGAAGAAGAGATAGAGAAGCAAGAGCAATTGCTTTAAAATCAAGAAAAGTTTCTCATCTCCAAATTGCAAGAACTAAAGGCAATAAATGAGAGGTATGAAAAATTGTCAATTGAGCATGCTTTAGTTACTAACTCCTCTTCTAGTGTTTCACAACTAGAGAAGGAAAACTTTGAGCTCAAGGCAAGGCTAGATGAACTATCAAGCAAGTATAATATGCTACAAGCAAATTATGTTCATCTAAAGTGCTCTCATGAGGAAGTAGTAGAATCAAGCATCATGCTTGAGGTGGCTCATGAGGTTGTGATTACAATGGTAAAATTTTCTCAACCTCTCACACATCCGCTCACTAGTACACCATCTCAATTAAATATTTCTTGTACTAATGAATGTGCTTCTCAAGCAAGCCAATCTTTGATTGAGCTAAATCTTATAGAAAACATAGAGCTCAAAGAAGAAGTGCAAAGATTAAAGAAAGATGTGATTCGGTTGAAGGGTAAGGAGAAAGCACAACCTTCTCAAGATAACCGTGATAACATGGTGAAGAAGCTTGAGAAGGGTTCAAACCTTGCTTCCTCCAAAGCCCAACAAAAGAATCACATCTCAAGCAAGGCAAACACAACCAAGAGCAAGAAACATGGAAAAAGGATGTGCTATGGTTGTGGATTGTATGGACATGAGTGGGCTATGTGTCCACGCAAGAGTTGGGCCAACAAGGTTGAAGCCGCCAATCAAAAGGCTTCTACCAAGGAGGCCAAGCAAATGAAGAGTGATGGACAAAGTGCTTGTCTCATGAGCAAGAAATTAAGGCATCCTACCAAGAAATGCCCAATGTACAAAGAGGCAAGAAAGGAAGCCCAAGTTGCAACTAGAAGATGCTATGGGTGCAATGAGATGGGCCACAATGTTGATAGATGTCCATACAAGCAAAGCAAGCATAGAGCACACAAAGGCCGCATATGCTATGCTTGTAGAAGAAAGGGGCATCTAAGCTATGAATGCCCAAATGGTAAAACTCCTATGCCAAATACATTTGTCTATAATGATATGCTTAGGAAGGCCACAAATGGAGTTAGCGCTAGCAAGGTGATGTGTTCACCACAAACTAGTGCTAAAGCCATTTGGGTGCCTAAGCACTTGTTGACTAACTCAAAAGGACCCAACAAGAGTTGGGTACCAAAGTATGCTTAGGATAATGATGTAGGTACTTGGTGATGAGATGAAATCTTTGGGGTGGTTAAGCAAGCAATTTGACAAACATTCACTCAATCTATCAACCAATTCTTATCTTAATCCCTTATATGGTTGACCCAAAGATAATTGAATGAACATATCATATATTTCATCCTCACCATTGGTAAAAAGTACCTAAACCCTTTAGGATAGCCACCTTGTTCATTTCATGTTCTATAGTTCACAAATAGGTACATTTGTGAAATAATAAAAGTGGCTAATTAGTTTCAATTAAAAAGGAATTCTACTTTGCCATATGATGCTTTTGATCGCTATCTAGTAGAGTAATTTATTTGTTGAGATGCTAGTATACAATAAATAATAGAGCTAAACAAAGAATCACAAACATCGAATTAATTATGCCTGTCTTGCACCTACCGGACGTGTCCGGTATTGTAGCAACCAGAACACAATTTGAATTACAACTGAGTCTTTGATCCATATATTTTCATATATACTTAACTTACTCAGAAGCTTGTGATTCATCTATTCCTAAGTGTTTTGTGAGTATGTCTCCGCGAAATCTAAATATGGCAAATTACTTGATTATGGTCAAAATGGAAAATTGGCTCCAAATTTCTTAATAGAATAAAAGTGCTTGTAGAAAGTCTTTCAAATTACTTGAAGCACTTATTTAGGGGGAGCTAAATTTCTATTTTGCACCATTGTGGACTAACAAATTTATCTAGCATTCTCTATAGTTCTTTGGATGAAAATATATCTAGCATGATTATTTGGCAATTGAGGTCAACATAAAGATCATCATGTTATTTATCCTCTTAGTGGTATTCTTGTGGGCTCAAGGCAAAGGTATGTGTTTACATACATACATTGTAAGTGCATCTAAGGCCCTTTATATGTTAGAATGTGCATTTGTGTGACATAGGAGAGATATTTTTCAAAACCCATAACTAGCATGTGTAGGTGGTGTGAATTTGAAAAATTATTTGAATCTTGGTCTTTGTGACCTAGCCTTGTCATGTGATGATTATAGCTCTCCTTGATTGTTTGATTGGATAATCACACATGACATGGCTTTCTTAAGTCCACAATCTACTATCTCTCTCTCTCTCAAGTAAGCGAAATCTTGTATATGCCAAATATTTGGAAAAGAGAAAATCATTTTACGACATTGGTTAAGGAAAGGGATGATACTCGGTTTGGATCAAGATTATATATGTAACAGAACCGCCCAATTTATACAAGATCAAGTACGGTTGTCCCCGCTAACATGTTGACACGCGCATACTTTTACTCATACAAATCCGGTAGTCCGCCGAGTGTCCCAAAAGACATCGGTAAATCAACATCACAACCAAGATCGCGTGATTAAGCAAATACACATCACATACACAGGGTTGCAGTGGAAAATAATATTACAAGTGGATTCACAAATAATAGTACAAGTTTGGGTTTCAAAACCGATTAGTGAAAACAACATAGCCTTCAAAAGATTACATTAATATATGTTCCAAATACATTGCTAGCATAAGTGACATCATCCGATAAAAGCATATAGATGAGAAGTAACTATAGAATCACCAAGCCACCGGCGGTTAACCACCATCTTTATAGGCCGAGAACTCCACCTACAACATGGTGGGATAAACCCTGAGTATGAGAATGTACTCAGCTAGACTTACCCATCAAAACCAGAAATAAAGGACACCAAGGGTCATGCAAGGCTTATAAGGTGGGCTAGCTTGACACAGTTGCATAAAAGAGCTTATGAATATAGTGACCAATTTAAACTTAGCATCAAGTTTATCATCATTTACCTATCCACTAGATTAGCACCTGTACTAGAGCACTCACTTATTAAGAGCAAACAATATTAACCATAGCAGGTATAATAAGGCTATCATTATCATATCATCATTTCTGAACCATTATGTTATTTAGTGTATCTACTTTGGAGATAAGCCCGTCAAGTTCTCACTAACCGGGAGAGATGGCGACTCGAATCGAATTACAACTCAGCTGAGGGGGTATTTCTAACTCTCACCCTGGCATACTTAGCAAGGGTAGTCGTGGGTCACCTTTGGGACAACTCAGGAACCAAATTCGCGGGTTCGATCAGCGCCAGTACTCTCAGGGATTACCCTTCTGCCAGGACGATCAGGACTTTTAAATCACCTACCCTTGGACTCACGCCTACGGCTCCCTTTCGAGGCGCACGTTATACTTATCGACTCTCGGCCTGAGGTGAGCTACTCGGCTTCGTGGTCGGTCTCCAGACCCGGCCAACTAAGAGAGAGGCATGCGTTCAACATGAATAGGAAAGGCTCCAATATTCAGTCCTTAAGCGACACAGACGGAGTCACTATAAACCGGCAAGCCTCCGTCCGGTCTTCATTTCAAATTAAGACTGGTTCTTTTCCACGATAGCAAATATAGCCAACCATGCCATATGTATCTTCCTATATCTCATAGGTGACAGGAAATCACCTAACTTCTACCGTGTTTAAGCAGGGCTAAGCACTACATGAGCCTGAGCTACATAGGATTCAGGGTATCAATATCTGGACAAGGATTAGATAACCAATGCAGCAAGTGTTTGCATCCAACACCTAAACTTAATGCAACAATATATATATAACAATAATAATGTAACTGTATTTCAGAAATTAGGAGGCTTAATATGCTCCGGGGCTTGCCTAGGATCCGACACAAGTCAGCTCAGTTAGGTTGCACCGTCTTGGTGACATCTCAGGTCCTAGCACTTGCTTAGTCCTTCCATCTTCGGGATAGATCCATCAAACGTTGTCTTCGGGTTTGGCTCCAACATCGCATCCTTCACGTGGTGCATCTAGCATACCTAGATGAGATGCAATATGCAAGTGTATGAATACATGGAAGTGCAATAGACAATGCATCGCAGGCAGTAAGTAAGACAAGCACAAGGTTATATTAACATGCACAAGCACTTCGCATTGCCTACTTTAAATATCGCACAATTTATCATCCCACGATAGCAAAGAAGACGACATCACCAAGCATGACACAAGTTTCCCAAGATCTCAGGTACTCTAACTCAACCATCACCAAAGGTATGAGCCACACTTAGCAATATACAAGCAAACAACTATAATTGGGATCTATCAATTTCTGGACATGCAAATAGCAGCTACAAGATTTAGCTATAACTGGAGTTACACAAGTCCAAATGAATTACAAGAAGGCATTCTGGAAATCTTATGAAATTATCTACATTTCATCTATAACCATCAGAGCATGATTCACAAGTTAAGTAGGTCAAAATTATACATTTACAGAAACTGGTCCACAATTGACAGAGAGCAGTAATTTCTGAAACACAACTTTAAACAGGCATAACTCACAAACCACAAGACCAAATACCACCAAATTTTAACAGCAGCTAGATACATGAATTACCTACAACTTTTTTATTATAACCAAAAGCTCATTCAAATCCTAACTAGATCAAACACTAGCATCTTTCAGATCTGCTCAGAATACAATCAAAACCTGACAGGAGACTTAAAAGTCATGTAACTCCTACACTATCAGGCCTATGGCCTTACAATTTGAACATAAGCAAGACCATGGAATTTCCTACAACTTTTGTATTTACTACAACCATATCAAACATCATTTACACCACGAAAATAATTGCACAAGCAAAACTGCAAATGCAATACAACAGCAGTGGTACAGAAAACTGATAGGAACTTCAGAGAAGCATAACTGGAGTTCTATATCTCCAACAAACATGAACCATAACTTT
This sequence comes from Miscanthus floridulus, assembly GCF_019320115.1. Taxonomy (NCBI): domain Eukaryota; kingdom Viridiplantae; phylum Streptophyta; class Magnoliopsida; order Poales; family Poaceae; genus Miscanthus; species Miscanthus floridulus. The sequence continues at coordinate 15,794 of NW_027098401.1, read as the reverse complement.
TTGAAAATCTTAGGAAGTTAGATACAACTTTTCTATTCTCATATTAAGATGATTCTACAGTTATAAGGGTCAATTAATTCAATAATTGCATCTCTGTCCAAAACATAGACAGAAACTGACATGCCACTTTAAACAGCTATAACTGGAGTTATACATGTCCAATAAATGTGGTTCTATACTTTTTAGAAATCTTATCAAATTATAAACAACTTTGTTGTAAACACCTAAAGCTAATTCTACTATTAAGAAGGCCCCACAATACCAACAAGGTAACCCTGTCAGAGTTTGGGCAGAAACAGCCACTAATATTTAAGCAAATATAACTCAAGATCTACTTAACCAAAAATCATGATATTTAGCTTTTTGAAAATCTTAATAAAAGTAATACAACTCATGTATTATCATAAAGTCATGATTCATAACTTAACTAAGCCAATTAATTTAATCTTGCAGACCTATTCAGAATAGGGGTAAGGCAATACAGGTAATTTGTTATTTTTATAGATCTGAAACTATCAAGCCTAAAATACTGAAATTTTTACCAGACATCACTAATCACATCAGTAACACTCCATACAAATTTCACATTTATTTGAGTAAAATAACTGCAGTTATAAAAAAGACAAGACATGACTAGCATTAAGAACCTAACTGCCTAAATCCATTTTTACAGCTAAACCTTTAAACTAAAACATGTAATATTATAGATCTAGTGCACAGAGAATTTCATAAGGATTCCAAAAAGTCCTCATTTACTATTTTACGATTTTTCTACAAATTACTACAAATTTTCAAAGTGGAGCATTCAAATCTGTAAAAACCAGAGAAAAAGGAAATTGAAATCTTGCATCGGGGTCCCTCTAGAAAACATAAATTAAACACGAACAAATGGATCCTTTTCGGCACTGTTCACTGAGTCACGGTTTCTTCACATAACCCCCTGGACTTGTTTCTCTTCTCGCACGAGGTCCTCCTCTCCTCTAACTCACAGACGGACGCAGAGCATGGTGGCCGGCCGGCGGCTGACTTGACCGGCTGGAGAGGGACTTCGGCAGCCATAGAGGGGCGGTGTTGGGGCTTGGCCGTGGACTACCATGGCCACGCTTGGCCCTGGCCGGCCAAGCAGCAGGCAGCAACGGCGTAGCAACAGAGCATCGCTAGGCCAGCGTTGCCGGCAGCGGCAGCTTCGTCGACGACGAGCACACGGTGGGTCACGGCTCGGCCTAGGGCTTGGGGAGTCGGTCGCGGAGCCGTAGGCATACTCGGTGGTGGCACGGGAGGACTACAGGAGAAGGAGCGGCGGCGGCAATGGAGTTTGGCCACGGTGGCTATGGCGGCCGAGCTCTAGCAAACGTGCAGGCGTGGGGTCAGAGCGAGACAGGCGATGGGAGGGCGAGCGAGTGAGCCAGAGGGAGCTTGGGCGCTCGGTTTTCACTCCAGAAGGGCGCCGAGGATGCGACAGGGCAGCCACGCGGCAAGCGGTGTGCGGTAATGGTGGGTGTGCTCTGTGCATGGCGGCCACGCCTTGGACACGCGCCGCCCATTGAGGCATTTTACCGAGCACGTGGCGGGCAGCAAAGCGACTAGCGTGGGGCACTATTCTAGGCCGTTTGCAAGCCAAATTTGGACATGGGCCCAAAATGAAGTTTGGTCTACACCTGATGCTCTCCAACTTTGCTTAAGAGTTTAGGGTCATTAGGGTTATGGTTTAGCAGATAACATGCTCCTAACTTTGGTTTGTCAGCGTGACGACGGTGATTAGGAAAAACTCAGAATTAACCATCAACATGAAGCCAAACGGGTTCCAACTTTTTGCATGCTCTTCTACATAATATAACCTTCCACTTTTATTTTTGGACCAACTCAAGTTGCTTAGCGAATTTCGGAGAACGCGGAATGTCAACGTCGTTGCTTAGCGAAACTGACTTAGAATAATTCAAAGTGTTGAAAACCATAGCAAATTCGATCTTGTGACCTCGATTTGACTTACTTCCAAGCTGATCTAGCTCTTAGTCCAAAAAACAAGTTTGTTCTACATGATATGGACTACAACTTTCATTTAAGGTCCAACCTCAAAACTAGTATAGAACCTACTGTTCTACTTTGACCAAAATAGGATCACGATGAAGCTTATATTATCCTTTTTGATCCATTGGAGCATTTTTTGGCCACCTGCTCAACATGAACCCTTCATAACATTTGTTCATGAGTGCAAGTAGAGTTGTTTGTGCAAGGTACCAAGGTTTGGTTGACTTCATAGGTTTCCATCCACTTGATAAAGCAATTCATGCAAAGATATGACTTATCATTTCATGTGACTTTTTGATTCCAAACTTCATGAAACTTTTCCACGGGTCTAGATGGATGCATGTGGATGTAATGTATATGGAATAAGCATGTTTAGCATTACTCTTGCATAATCTTAACAAGGGTCCATATGTAAGCAATTTTGCGTGGCCCAAGTTTAAGTTGGAGCTCCATCATGTAGATTTGATCTTGACACCTTGATTACCACTTGACATGTCATGTTTGAGCTCAAACCCATTGCTTAACTGGTGATAAACACCAGGGGTGTTACAGCATACCTTTTGGACTAAGAAATAATAGAAAAGGGAATTGGAAGAGAGAAAACACATTTTGGAATAAATTGGGCCAGCCCGTGTATACCGGACGTGTCTGGTATGATACCGAACATGTCTGGTATTAGCGGGACTATAAAAATAGAGCATACCCCTTCGGCCCAAACAGACTTGCCTTCTCCAAACCAACCAGCCGACGCCCTTCTTCCCACCTAGGGTGGCCAAGGATTTCACCAAGGAAAAGAGAGAGAGGGAGATTGCATTGGAGAAGGCTTGGATCAAGGATTGAAGGCCCGTGGATTTGGATTTCACATCGCTCTCTCTTCTCTCCTCTCAAGGTACCCTAATCACGGACCTCGTCCGATCTACATGGTCAATGCATGATTTTAAAATTCCTTTAGTGATTATGCTGCATTGGTGATGAAGAAGCAATGCCCAAAGTTTGGTATTAATCCGTGTTGGTTTGAATCAAGGAACCCTAGTTAGGGTTGCTGGTCGTCCATACTAGACGTGTCCGATATGCTACTGGACATGTCCGGTATGGCCCAGCAGAGCAGGCTCACTGCTTCCTTTGATTCAATCCTATCCCAAAATTGTATAATAGGCATAGTTTCTTCTGTATCTATGTTTTGCAAACCTTGGGACAATGGTTTGTCGAGGTGATTGTAAAACCCTGGATAAAAGAATCTATGTCTATTTACAATTCAAGAATAAGCTATGGGCATGTATCTAAAATTCTATGAAAATCTTTGGATACAGGACAGCGGCCATGAGTGGATGACAGGAGCCAAGGTCCAAGCACAGGCATGATCCAGCACTTGAGAAGTACAAGAAGCTGAGACAGGATATGCATCCTAGATTCAAGCCAACCAGCAGGGGGTCCACTAGGGCGGCCTCTAGTGCAGCTGCTCAATATGCAGAGGGGTCCGGGAGCTCTTCTTCTGACACAGACACTGATGAGTTCAGAATGGAGTCTAGAGAAGAAAGAAAGAGGAAGAGCACTGAGAGAGGATCAGAAGCTGACAGCTCAGATGAGGAGCAGGAGATTGAGGAGGAGTCAGTTCCTCTAGCTCAGCACCAGCCTGGTCAGGGGATGCATTATGGTCTTCTAGAGACATGTCTGCCCAATGTAACCTCCTATGTTCCCAGAGTTGACTACAGGGGAAAGGGTATGACTAGGAGAGCTAGAGATGAGCGAAGGGTTGATCCGAGGAGCTTACCTAAGGTTCAGTACGATCATCGCTTCCAGACAGCTTTTCACCTGGACTTCTACTCCAGTGTGATTCTCACTAGGAACCCAGTGATTGCCCGGTCTTAGTGGATTGACTGGCAATATATTAGAGAGTTGCAGAAGGCCTCAGTTGATCATGCTATTGCCATCTGTCAAAGCATAGGGGTATATGAGATCATGGAGTTCTAGCATGACTGGAACACAGAGGTAGTAGCTCAGTTCTATGCTACTCTGTTCGTTGAGGAGGATGAGAGGCGGATGCACTGGATGCTTGAGGGCCAGTGGTACAGTGTTGACTATGATGTTTTTGCCGCCCACCTTGGCTTCTTAGAGGATGATCTCCAGAGGGACAGGATCCACACCGAGCAGGTGTTACCCCCTGAGCAGCTCGCATATATGTATCCTCCTGGTGGTGAGAGAGGAGCTGTGGGGAAGGTTCTAGGTCTTCACCCCACCTGTAGGTACCTAGACAGGATGTTCAGGAAGACTATTGACTGCAAGGGTGGAGACAAGGGCAATATTGCTGATTACTCTAGGAACCTACTCCACAGGATGGCACCTGACGCTCGGCCCTTCAGCGTGTTTGATTTTATTTGGTCCAAGATTAGGAGTGTTGGAGAGAGGCCCCTCAAGGGCTGTGGTTTTGCTCCTTATATCATGTATATGATTGAGCAGGTGATAGGGCACACATTCGAGTATGATAAGATTCACAAGGCCCTGAAGATTGTTGCAAATCTGCCTGAGACAGGGTTACCTCCAGCAGGACTAGGAGGAGCAGCAGCAGCACCAGAGGCAGATGCACCTAGGAGTGGTGCACCAGCTAGAGCTTCTCCTTCACCACATGTTCCTTCACGATCTACTTCATGCTGTGGCAGTCCTCCCTCGCCTATCCATAGGCTTTTCAGCTCCATATTTGGGATGTGCCATGACATCTAGACTAGGCAGCAGAAGGAGAGGGAAGCTAGGAGGAAGGACACTCGAACCTTGAAGCAAATTGCTTCTAGGCTTGAGCTTGATCCTCCTAGGTCTCCTCCATCAGATGAGGCAGCTAGTGAGCAGGAGACTGAGGAGCAGCAGCAGGCCAGATATGACATAGAGTATGTTGAGTTCATACAGCGACAGCAGCAGCAGCAGGCACCTAAGCACCCTGACACTCTACCACTTTAGGCTCATGTGCCTACTCACTCTTAGCCACATCCCAGCACTACAGACGACTATGCCATAGATTGGTGGAGTGACCTCACAGGTGGTGGCAGCTTCTACGGGTCTGGTGGCTATGACCCGTCTAGTGCGGGTGGTTCTCGTCCAGCTGGTGTTGCACGCTTAGATGATGAGGATGCTGGTGATGATGATGATGAGTGATCTTAGCCTTCAGTGATAGCTTGTAGCCCCTTTGTCCTTAGTATGTCTTTGTTGGACCTTTGTGGTGATAGATGACAAAGGGGGAGAGAGACTGATTAAAGCTTCAGGATAGTTTCATTTGCTTATCTTTGTACTTGAAGATATGTACTGCAGGCTGTAGTTTGTTTTTGAGCTTCATTGATGTATCTTGGATATGAGATAGATTGTATCATGTGAGAGATGAGACTTATGCTTTATCTATGTATCTCTTGAGACATGATCTTTATTGTATATATCAGTGGCTTCTGGACTTGAGAAAATTTGTAATGAGTGCTATGTGTGAATTACATGTGTTATATTTATTTTCATAAGGACTATGCATGCTAGAATAAAAATATTTGATGTGATGCCTTATATTTATTCTTGTGTGATATATCTTGTCATATGCATCACGGTTTCGCTTTGTCACACACACATGCACTCTATGGATGCAATGATTTAGGGGGGGGGTCTCCTATATGTTTTAATATGTGCAATTGATATTTGAGGTCATTTTGTGAATTCTACTCATAAGCACATTTCAAGGGGGAGCCTCTCATAAATCATTGAACCCAAAAGCTTAAATATTTATATCCTTGTGTAAGCTTTAATCAAGTTGTCATCAATCACCAAAAAGGGAGAGATTGAAAGTGCATCTAGCCCTTTAGTGGGTTTTGGTTGATTGAATGACAACGTGATTAAAGGACTAACCCGTTTGCTAAGTGTGGACAGGTAATAGGTTATCTCACAGGCACTTAATGAAAGCCAAAATGATGTGTTGTTGTATAAACAATCTAGTTCAAGCATAAGACAACAATGCAAATGGAATTCATGTGAAGGCTTATTTATTGTGGGATTTCCATGTACTATATGAAAGCAAGCTCATGATTATTAGTTAATGAGACATGAGGGATTGCATATGGAATGGTCTCATATTTGAAGCTTGCTAAATTAAATTGAAAAAGATGACAATACATATAAATGGATGATTCAACACAAGACGTGACTTGATGGCTTGAGATGGTGAAGATAGCAAGGAAAGGCTTCGAGGTACTAAGCAAAGGTGAAGGGCAAGCGATGGCTTGGCGGCCGAAGAACCTAGCTAAGGTGAAGAAGAAAGTACTCACATTTAGTTGAGGTACTAATCAAGCTAAGATGGTCATATTGATGTGAAGGATCAAATCTATAATGAAGTATTTGATGGAAGTGACTTGATACATTTGGGATTATTCAAATTTGATGAATGGAATCAAGTCACATGCTCAAGATGGCTATGCTCAAGTGAAAAGATCAACATCAATATGTTAGCACCCTTACTTAATGAAGATTGGAAGGGACGGCATCAATTCAAAAGAAATCAACTCAAGTGGTATAAATTCATTTTTCCTTTGATCTTGAGTTTAATAGGTATGCCGTACTATTAAGAGGGATGCATCATGTTGATAGATAATGTTTCATAAGTGCTCAAGCCAACCCATGTGAGTTTTGAGTATTTGAGCGATAAAAGAGCTAACTGATTTCTTGTTGGTCTGGCAATACCGGACGTGTCCGGTATTTGTCCAGCAGCTGTAAAATTGTTGTTCTCGGGTTGGTTCGTCGGGAGTCCCAACGTAGGTCAGGAGTTCCGACGGTCGGGAGTCCCGACATGGGTCGAGAGTTCCGACGTCTCGCACTTCAACTGACTTGGAGGGTTCACTGTCCTGGTCATACCGGACGTGTCCGGTATTCATACCGGACGTGTCCGGTATGGATGATCAGAAGCCAACGGCTAGTTTTCAAAAGCCGTGAGGGTCTGTAGTTCCGACGTGAGTCGGGAGTTCCGACGGTCAGGAGTTCCGACATGCGTCGGGAGTTCCAAGACCTCACTAACTTTAACTCAGTTATATGTTTTTCAAATTTGCTGAGGGTCGAGAGTTCCGACGTGAGTCGGGAGTTCCGACGGTCGAGAGTCCCGGCATTCATCAGGAGTTCCGATGCCTCACAACTTCACTGTAACTTAGTTACCGTTGGCGCAGTGTGAGTCATACCGGACGTGTCCGGTATGCATACCGGACATGTCCGGTATTACAACGGCTATAAAACGACTAGTTTTTCAAGGGGGCTATAAATACCCCTAAGCCTCCACCTTTGGAGGCTGCTGATTCTGTTGACATACACACACGTTTTTGAGCCTTGCCAACTCTCCTAAACCCTCTCTTAGTGAGTGTGTGATCCAAATTGCAAAACCAATTTGTGGGTTAAGAGAGAATTTGAAAAAGAGAGCAAGCCACCACTTGAGCACTTGTGCATATTGTCAATCTCGTGATTCGCAATTTTTACTCTTGGACTCTTTGGTCCTAGACGGCTCGGCATCGCCGGAGAGCACCCGAGAGATTGTGGTTGCTTTGAAAAGTTCGTAACAGTTGATTCTGTCGCCTCGGAATCATTTAGTGGAAGGAGGAAAAGGAGTTGGAAAAGACTCCGGCTAGAGTGACCTTCATGGTACCCTCTAGGGCTGACCTTCGCTGGGTCGCCCGTAGCCCCCTCAATAGAGAGTAGGACTCGAACGAGTCCGAACTTCGGTAAAACAAATATCGTGTCTCAATTCGCATTTCATTTAATATTTGTGTTGCTCTAGCTATTCTGCAGGTTCTCTGTGTATACTACTATCTCTAATAGTTTCCTACAGTTTGGATTGAAGATAGAAATCAAAAGGAGCAAGTTCGGGGATGTTCCACTGAAGTCGTGAATACCAGACACGTCCGGTATACATACTGGACACGTCCGATATTAGCCCCTGCGCCAAACTGAATTGTATTGTGTTCTAACTCTTTGGTTGTAGGCGTTTGGCTCCTAGATTCATTTAGTATCTTTTATATACTCTGTGACTAACTTGTGAGGGGTGGTACTACTCTTATTTGGAGTTTCTATTTTGGAAACTCCCTTTACTAATCGTTTCTGCTTTTAAAGGTGTTAATTTTCATAAACGCCTATTCACCCCCCTCTAGGCGGCATCATAGGTCCTTTCACCAATACTTGATGACGTGTAGATGATTCCCTGGTGGTGCCAAGCGTATCCCAAGTGCTGGGCAATGATGGTGGAGAGGTGGTTCACGGAGGAGTACCTCAAGATGCATAGGGATGCCTGGGACCATCGTTTGCAGATGCAAGGTCTAGCACACCATCAAGGTAGCCGCAGCCTCGCCGGATACAAACAAGCATGCGTACGCGAATTCATTTATCTATTGTGACGCTCAGTTCTGCCTGATTTATAATCATCGTGCTGTCTTTCTCATAGTCGGCATCACATAGTGGCCAGGCTTGCTCGGACTTCCAGGCATGGTGTATGGCCCACAAGGGCAAGGCGACGTCTGATGTCTCCTTCAACCTGGAGGACCCACCCGAGGCATACATGAACCCGAGCATCCACTCCCACATCAGTGAGTACACTAAGGTGGCGAGGTCGCTCCATGGGCCAGACCACGATCCGAGCACCCAGGACTTCGATGGAGAGGTTGTCATGAGGGTGGGGTAAGACAAGAAGCATGGGCGGTTCTGGCTTGGCGACGGCGTCATCGACATGGCCTCTACTCCCTCTCTCTCCCAGATCCGAGCACGGAGCACGAGCGAGAGCCCAACCATTCGCACACGTCCGACCGTTGCACAGCACTGGGTCGACGCACTCGAGGTTATTCCTGTTTTACTTGTCATACATTGATTTTTACACACCTTAATTAGCTTTGCATTACTGAAACATTGGGGTGAAATATTACAGGCCCGGCTGGAACAAGAAATGAGGCAACATCAGGAGCTGGAGGCCGGGCACCAGAGGATGGTGGCCCAACTGGAGGCCGAGCGGCAGGCCCAGTCGCAGAGGCTGACGGATATTACGGAGTTCCTACAAGGGCTTGAGCAACGTGTGGGCTTCTCTCTGCTAGCTAGGTTGTTGGTTCCACCTCCGCCTCCGTGTCCTGCAGCTCCAGCTACTCCTATGAGTATAAAAGTTTTTTACTTTCGCCTGTGCTTTGCTTGTATGGCCTCTACCTTCCTAGATTAGCTATCAAAATAATCTTGTCTCACATGTAATCTTTTCTCCTTTGTGCAGTCTCTATCTGACGGTGGTTCGAATAATCCACCTCATGCACCTCCGAATAATGGAGCTGGGCCTTCACCATAGTCGCAGTGGCCGAGATGAGTGCATGTTGTATTTTTTTCATTTGTTGTTCACTTGGTGATGGACTTGTGATATACTTGTGATACACTTGTGGACTTTGATGGACTTGTGGATTTATTTAGATGGACTTGAGCACTTATTATTATATATGTGATATATATTGTGATGGATGTGATATGTGCGGATGGATGTGTGGATGGATGAGATATATATGTGATGGATGAGATATATATGTGATATATGTTTGTATGAATTTATTTGTTATGATGGAATGTAAAAAAATAAAAATTGCCGTTTTTGATCACTTTGCCGAGTGTTTCACTCGGCAAAGGACCCCATTGCCGAGTGCCATGGTCACAGCACTCGGCAAAGCTAGAAAAATGGGCGCTCGGAAAACCATTTTTCCAGCTTTGCCGAGTGCCATGACCATGGCACTCATCAAAGAATTTTTTTAAAAAAAATTCAAACTTTGCCGAGTGCTGGTCAGAGGCCACTCGGCAAAGATTTTTTTTTTTTAAAAAAATCAAACTTTGCCAAGTGCCGGCCAGAGGGCACTCGGCAAAGATTTTTTTTAAATTTTTTTTTAACTTTGCCGAGCGTCGGCAATGGGGCACTCGGCAAAGAATTTTTAGAAAAAAAAACATCTTTGCCGAGGGCCGGATAGAGGGCACTCGGTAAAGAATTTTTTTTAAAAAATAAATAAAAAATCTTTGCCGAGTGCCTGCAGGGTTGGCACTCAGCAAAGCGACCGTCAACCGGGCGGGCGCCGTGGGTCGCTTTTCTTTGCCGAGTGCCCCCGGGGCTCTCGGCAAAGAGAGCTTTGCCGATCAATTTTTTGCCGTGTGTTCATTGCCGAGTGCCGCACTCGACAAAGGTTTTGCCGAGGGCAATTTAGGCACTCGACAAAGAACCTGAATCCAGTAGTGTAAAATTTTAGTTCACGGATTGATTACTTGGATCATCATCTCATTCAAATTCTAATAAAAATAAATTTTATTCCTTATGAAAACTACATTAACATTTTGTGGTCAAAATATTTTTTTATTAAAGAAAAGTTAAGGGTTCAATCCCTACGAAGCCGGCCTGCACTTGACGCTAAGTTGCTTGCCTGCGTATTTCCTTTTTTATATGGACTCTGGCATGCAGCGCCGATCTTCGGTTTGGACTCTCTATCGGATGCCAACTCTGTCCTGGTTTCCTTGTCAACAGCAGACAATCCCATGTACGAAGACACTATTGCCTGGTGTATTTGATCTCCCGTACATGTGGCTAGAGCATCCTTAGAAGCACTCGGATAGCATCTTTATAAGCACTTAGATTTGGCATATCTGATATCTTTATGTAAAATATGACCCGAACCAAATTTGATTGCCAAAAGAATTTAACTCCGTCTCATTGTAATCGGACTCCGTATCAACACTATACGCGAGTTGTTTTAACACATGTGAGCATGTCTTATGAGTCCGAGTCACATACACGACTCAATATATTTTGGAATCCGACTCTATATCGCGTTAGACAAGAGTTATTCTAACTCGTATGAGCACATGTTATATATATAAGTCTGGACAGAAAAAAACTCTCCATTATCACGGACAAAAAAAAATAGACGGACCAAAAAATAGATAGAGATAAATTTTGCCTCTTTATTATTAGGTATAGATATAAATCGGCTATAGAAACAATAATGGGATTCATTACATTACACATGATGTACTTTGGCTATTCAACACGCCTACCCTTTCAAAAAAAAAATATTCAACACGCATACAATTGAATCAAGATTCATATATTGCTTATTTTTCTGGATGATTCTGTTTTACCGGTCACCTTACTAACCTAATCTGCTGCTGGGAAATATGTTATCTGAGTATTACCCACACGGCCACACCTTCGGCTATAGAGACGAATGCTCGGCTTGGAAATGCTGTGCCTTCCACAATCCGCGAAATTGGTAACAGACACCTGGTGTACAATCTTTGATGCTATGTACCCCATCCTCACCACTCCTCTGCCTCTGTAATCTGGTGCCTGTGCAGTGTGCACCATGGTCGAATTTTTTACTATTTGACCCTTTTTTCGAAAGTTTCTCTCAAATAGACTTCTGGCGGAAAGAATTCCGGAAATGGACCATTGGCTCGGCGCCAGAGTGACTGGCGCCGAGCTCGGCGCCACGGTCACTGGCGCCGAGCTCCTGGGCACGGGGAAATGGCCTGCCAGGAGCTCGGCGCCAGTCACTCTGGCACCGAGCCTCCTAAATATCTGCCGCCCGACCCTTCTTCTTCCCCATCTCACCCTAGCCGCCCCTGCCCGCGCCGTCGCCGCTCCACCGCCGTGCCCGCGCCCGCCCGCACCACCGCGCCGCGCGCGCCCGCCCGCGCCGAGCCCGCGCCGCGCCGCGCCTGCCCGCGCCGCTGCTGCTCCGCCTGCCCGCGCCGCTGCTGCTCCAGCGGCTGAGCCCGCGCCCTCGCCGCGCCGCGCTGCCGCTCCCTCGCCTGAGCCCGCACCGCGCCGCCGTGCCCTCGCGTTGTTGCCCGTTGGTTGGCTACAGTGCCGAGCCACCACGCCCTCCACCGCCGTCCTCGCCTTTGTCTCCACCGGCGGCCTCGGCCTCGGCCTCGCCCCGCCTTGCCCCCTCCACCGCCGCCCTCGCCTCGCCCCGCCTCCCGTGCCCGTCGAGCCGGTCTCGCCGCGCGGAGCGCCGGGCACCCCGCGACCGTCGCGCGCCACCTCTGTCGTTGGCCGCGCCACCGTGGGCCCGGATCTTTGCCTTGACCTACGCCCATCGTCCGTCGACCCGGAAAGGTAAAAAATATGAATATGCAATGTACCTATTTAGTTGGTGTTTGTTATTTACTAGTTATACTATGATGACTTAGTTAGTTGATTTAGTGAGATATATATGTAGATAGATAGAAACATAGATACATTGGTAAATAGATATAGTTAGATAGCTACTTAGATATGTAGTTATATTTGTAGTTAACTACATATGATCTAGCTATTTAGTGAGTACACTATAAATATATACGTAGTTATTATCTTGATTACTTAGTTTGTAGTTAGAAAGTACTTGTTAGGTACTATCTATCGTCTAATTTGGACTAAAGGACATGTGTTTCGTTATGTTTTTGAAATAGATGGACAACCTAGTGACCATATATCATGGAGGCACGGTTGAAAGCGATCGCTATGGATATGTTGAGTTTCTTGATATGCAAAGCGTGCCTGTGCTATTCAATGATAGGCCTTCATTTAGTGAGATGGTTGCAAGGGCTCGGGAGGAGCTGCATTGCTTTGGAGATGATGACATTGCAGTTGATGGTGTACTGCACCTAGGTTGTCCTTCGAACATCTTCAGGCGAATGATCTTAATTGGTTGTGCGGATCAGTGGGACAACTATGTGAGATCGGCTATGAAGAGCCAGCTACAATGTTTGGACGTGGTTGTGCGTCGGGTGTTAGTTGATCCAATCCCTCATGGGTTTACCCCAGCAATGGATCATCCGGCACACATCGACCCTCCCGTTCCGGAACCTTACCTGCATGTGCAAATTGCGCCTACGGTTCCTGATGCTCAATCTGCCCCCAATGCGTTATTTGGAGATGGTTGTCATACTCATGTTTTTGTGGCAGATCCTCCTGATGAGATCCCTTTGACACAGAATCATCCGAGTAAGTGTCTTAACCGCATGGTTTTTGGGAGCTTATCCCGTTCCTTACATCTATTTGTTTCATTCTTTCCTCATTTCTGTAATGACGTTGCAGGAGACATTCCTGAGAATATGGATGTGCCTCATGTTGCTGCGTAAGTGCACTTTGGAGATGGATTTCATGGCTCCAATAGTGTTGAAATTATGAATGATTCGGAGCCATATGAGATGGCTAGGGCTCTTGATTCTGATGATGATCGTCCTGTTGGAGAGCTGACGGAGAGTGATGTTGAGATGATGAGGCGTATCTTTCCCGACCGCCGTGATCCTAGAGTCCATGAGTTCAGTGATCTTGCTCATTCCGATCTGGCATTTGTAGAAGGACGTAATGATGAGCTCCTAGAAGCTCCTGAGGCTGGTCCTAACATGGTAATTGAGGAGGGGAGGGTGTTCAATGACCTCCCTGCTTTGAAGAGGTGGTTGCAGGCTTTTGCAGTGATATGAAAGAGGCCTCATAGGGTATTGCATTCATATGTGGAGCGCCGTTACACAGTTGTGTGTGACAAGGAACGCTGCCCATGGAGGGTTTATGCAAGGAAGCAACAGGTGACCGAAAAATGGAAGATCACAAAAGTTGTTGGGCCACACAATTGTGCTGACCATGAGCTGACACTGAGGCATCGGTAGTTGACATCTACCCTCATTGCCAAGTGGTTGATGGGAATTTTGCAGGGAGAACCCAACATGAAGGTGAGAACAATTATCAGGACCGTTGAGGCGTTGTATGGAGGATATGTGATAACTTATGGTAAAGCATGGAAGGCTAAGCAGCGAGCATGGAAGATGATATATGGGGACTGGGAGGATGGGTATGAGCAGCTACCAGGTTCTTTTCAATGCAATCAAAGCAGTGAATCCAGGCATGCATTATGAGTACATCCCAAAACCTCATGCATGGAAGGATGGGAGGCAGATATTTTTCCGTGCCTTCTGGTGCTTTCCTCAATGTGTCGAGGCCTTTAGGCACTGTCATCCCGTCTTCTCCATTGATGGTACATTCTTGATTGGCAAATACCAGGGCACACTTCTTATAGCCATATTCTGTGACGTGAACAATAAGTTGGTTCCTTTGGCATTTGCTTTGGTTGAGAAGGAGAACAATGACAGTTGGGGATGGTTCTTGAGGCTAGTCCGGATACACGTTGTTGGCCCTGGCAGGGAGGTTGGCATCATATCTGATAGGCATCAGGGCATACTTAATGCCGTGCGAGAGCAATTAGAGGGGTATGCACCTTTGCACCATCGTTGGTGTACTCGACACCTTGCCAAGAATCTACTACGGAAGGACAGTGTCAAGAAAAACTTTGATCTGTTCTAGGAGGCTACTTGATAGCTTGAGGACAAGTACTTTAGGAAAAAGTTGGAGCAGGTCAGAACCGCATCAAATGCAGAAGGTAGATAATGGCTCACAGGTTTGATGAGGGATTTGGAGAAATGGACGAGAGCTCATGACGACGGTGGCTGGAGGTACGAGTTTTAGTGCAGCAACATGGCAGAGTCATTCAATAAGTTGCTATTGGGGATACGTGGTATGCCCGTGAATGCAATTGTTCAATTCACCTTCTATAAGCTTGTTGCCTGGTTCAATGATAGACACGCCCATGCATTGCAATTGAGGAGTGATGGAGAGATATGGGCTCCAAAACCAAAGGCACACCTAGAGAAGGCAAGAGAAAGGGCTGGCACACATGAGGTTGCATGCTTTGACCACGCCATAGGGACTTATCAGGTCGAGCATAGGGCGGTACAATGTCTGACGGTGAGGTCCGAGAGTCGAGGATACATGTGGTTGTCCTCTAAGATTTCAAGTGCACTTGTGGTAAACCAAGGCAATACCACTTTGTATGTTCGCATTTGGTGGCAGCAGCTAGGCATCACAACTATAATATCGAGAGGAGGATACCTCACGAGTTCAGTGTCAACACGCTTGTGAACACATGGAGCCACCGCTTCATGCCTTTTCGGGACCCTGGACAGTGGCCTCCATATGATGGGCCGAAGTACATTGCGGATCTAGGTTACCGTTGAAATAAGCGTGGATCAAGGCAGAGGATGAGGCATAGGATGGTTATGGATTAGATACCTGGAAGAACTAGGCGTGGGAGAGGAACTCCATTTGTTACTAATCCCGAGCAGTACGAGTGCGGCAAGTGCGGCAGACTTGGCCACAACTCACGAAGTTGCCGTTGGCAGATTAGTGAGGTAGGACTATTGGTTTATAGTATTATTTTATATTTGTCTTATCGTATATTTAATTATACATGTCTCAATTTATGCTTGTATTTGTGTCAATTACTTATACATTTATAAGTTCATGTTTCATTGTACATTGCAATTCTAATTCATTCACTTTTTTGTAGGATGGAGCAATTCCACCTGCTCGACCCGATGTACGAGGAGACCCACCGAGGACGTCTCGTTGCGCTGGGGCAGGTAATAATCTATAAGTTTTATTTGTACATGTGTTCGTGAACTAACATGTGACTATGTTATATTCGATGCAGGACCTTCCGCACCTTCGTTCTAGGACCCATAGTGGGTTCTTGGACATTCGGTACGACGATAGGTACACTCCTTTCCTTCAAAGAGCTAGCCTCGATGTCATCTCCTTTTAGGTTCGTCGTGGGTTGCCCAAGTTCAACTCAGCGGCGATAACTGCATTGGTAGACAGGTATTAAAGTGAATCATTGCCTCCATTCATGGCCATTTATTCATGCGATAGACTTTTTAACAAGTAA
>NW_027098400.1:0-21402 GCF_019320115.1 Miscanthus floridulus | reverse complement strand
AAGATCATGAAGAAACGAGCTCACAGAATGACCGGACGCTGGAACCGGACGCTAGTAGAAAGCAACCGAACGCTCCGATCAAGAGACTCGGCAACAGGCGTCAGCAGCAGTGACCAGAGGCTGGACCAGACGCTGGTGACAAATCGATCAAACGTAGGACAACAGAGTTCGGTCGAGTACAGAAAGGTTCCAGAGTAGCGATACTGCAACCGGATGCTGGCAGCGTCCGATCAGTGGATCACAGCTCCAACTGTCGGGACAACCAGATGCATCTAGTCAGGACATGATCAACGTCCGGTCAGTAGCAGAAAAGCAGGATTTCGTCCCCAACGACTACTTTCTCAGTGGGGCTTATAAATAGGCCCCCCAACCGGCCATTTGAAGTGTGTGGAGCTGAGGAAACATATCTAGGGTGTTGATACACCATTTTAGTGATCTCCACTTGCATAGTGCTTAGTGTTTCATCAGGTGATTAGCGTAGGTGCTTTGCAAAGTGCTTAGGTTGATTAGACCACCTCTTATGCGCTTGCTCTAGGTTTAGGCCTAGTGTTTAGTGAGGTTTGCATACCTCTTACCACTTGGTGCTTGCGTGCACCATTGTTGTACATCAGAGGGGCTTGTAGTCTTGCGAGATCACACCAACCACATTTGTGGTGTGGCCACCACCATGTACCGGAGGGAACAAGGCCCGTGGCATTTCGGCTGGAAGCTTGATAGTGAAGAGGGCGGGGAGCATTCGAGAGAGGCTTGACGGAAGGCATGTCGGAGACCCACTTGCACATGGGGAAGGCCTGAGGCTATCCACGGAGTTACCCAACTGAGAGCTTGGCCCTTGTGAGGGATTCCTTGCGAGGGGTTCCAACGAGGACTAGGGGGAAGCTTGCTTGCTTCTTGATACCTCGGTAAAAATACCAGAGTCATCGACAGGAGTTTGCATATCTCTACCTTGCTCTTTAGCTTCCGCATTTACATTGATTGCATTACTCCTTTTGAGGTAGAGATAGCAACACACTAGCAAAACCGTAGTTGCACATTTAGATAGTTTATCTTTTGCATAGGTTTTGCTAAGGTTAAAAAAAGAGGCCATAGTTTAGAGTTAGAATTTTAAGTTGCCTAATTCACCCCCCCCTCTTAGGCGTCATGGTCCCTTACAATTGGTATCAGAGCCAGTTGGCTCAATTTGGACCTTTGGCTTAACCGCCATTGAGCCGACGCTATTTAGAGTGGTTGGGATGGATACCTCTAGACCTCCACACTTTGATCGGCACTAACTTCCCCCTATTATAAAGCTAGAATGGCTTGCTATCTTGAGGCGGTTGATTTGGGAGTTTGGAGAGTCACTCATGATGGGATGAAACCCATTAAGAATCCCAATAAACCCACAAAGAGTGAAGAAAAGGAAATACATTTCAATGCTAGAGCTAAAAATTGCTTGTTTGAATCTTTTAGCATGGATGTGTTTAACCAAGTGTTCATTTTAAATATGGCACATGAAATTTGGTTAAAACTCCAAGAGCTCCATGATGGCACAAGTAATGTCTGTGAGCAAAAACATTGCCTAGTTCAACAAAGTTATGATTCTTTTGAAATGAATGATGATGAGCTTGTTTGTGATATGTATTCTCATTTAAATCTAATAATCAATGAGCTCAATTCTATAGGATTAACAAAGCTAGGTGATGCGGACATCATGAGGAAGATCATCTCCATGCTATCACAAAAGAAATATGCAAGCATCATCACCATCCTTCACAACATGGAGGACTTGAGCACCATGACCCTAGCCATAGTCATTGGCAAGATAGTGGCATTTGAAATGTCACGCAAGTTGGGTCAAGAAGAAGCTTCTTCATCAAGCAAAGTCAAAGCTCTCGCATGTAGCGAGAAAAAGAAGATGAAGGGCAAGCAAGTTAAGATAAGGTCAAGCTCAAGCTCCTCAAGTGAAGATGAAGAAGAAGATGAGGATGATGAAGATTCAAGTGAGGATGATCAATCTTCCTCCTCCACCTCTAACCTTGATGAAGAATCAATCAAACTGATCAACAAGGTGGAGAAGATGATCCAAAGGCTAAATGTCAAGGGTGTGCCCATCCAAATCCAAGATCACATTTTCACCAATCAACGAAATGAGCAAAGAAAGAGAGGATGCTATGGATGCGGCGAGTTGGGGCACTTTGTGGAAGTTTGTCCAAACAAGCCCACACCCAAGACAAAGAAGAAGGCATGCAAGAACCAAGCCCTCACATCAATAAGGTCTTAGGATGATTCTTCAAGTGAAGAAGAACACCATCACAAGAGGCGAGGGCGCAAGCACTCATCATCAAGCTCTTCTCGTATGTGCCTTATGGCATAAGGTAAAGTAAGCTCATCCTCTATTGAGAGTGACAGTGATGATGAAATGCCTTCTTATGATGAAATTGTGCAACAAAATCTTAATTATGCTAAAGTTTGCACTAGTCAACAAAAGAAGCTTGAAAAATTAAAAGAAAAGCTAGATAGTTCACAAGAATCATACAAAACCTTGCTTGAACAATATGAGAACTTTGCTAATCTCAATGTTGAACTATCTACTAAAATTGAGCAACTTGAGGCTAGTGCAACAACAAATGCATGCACAATCAATGATGAGCGACTTGTAAAGAAAAATAAAAAATTAAAAGATAAGTTAGCTAGCTCACAAGATGCTTATAAATGTTTGCTTGCTAAAATGGAGACCATGTGCAAACACTGTGATGAGCTAACTAATAAAGTTGCTAATCTTGAAGCCGTTGGTACACCCCCCACCAAGGCATCTAAAAAGAAAAGTTCTATCTTTAACATGCCTAAAAAGGATGCCTCTACTTCTTGCAATGATTTATATTTAGACTCACCCCGGTGCAACCAAGTTTGTGTTGAGAAAGTTATTATAGATACATGCACACAAGAGGATGCAATGGAGAATGAGCAACTCAAGCAAGAAGTGGCTCGCCTCACCAAGAACTTGACAAAAGTGAAAGGCAAGGCGAAGCAAGCCCAACTTTATCAAGATAACACCATCAAGGGAGTGAAGAAGCTTGATGAAGGACAGACCGTGGTTTGCTACGTGTGCCACAAGGAAGGCCACAAGTCCTATGAGTGCAAGGTGAAGAATGGGGGAGGAGCAAAGAAGAGAGAAAAAGCAAACAAGCAAGTTCTCCAACACCTACACCAACTAGGTGGACAAGAAGGCATCTACACCATACTTGTTAAAGAAGAAGAGAAATGATAAGGTGGTGGCCATCAAGGTGAACAAGCAAGCCATCAATGGGGTCGAACGCTTTTGGGTGCCAAAGGAAATCATTTCCAACATAAAGAGCACCAAGAAGGTTTGGATCCCGAAAGGAAAGTGAGAAGTCTGATGGACTTCAGGGAATTTGGAGACTTGGCAAAGTTTGGGTGCATTTCATGGGGTGCATCATGATGGACAAAATCATTGCCAAGTGGGTTAGTGAATACTATGGACCCAAATTCCCCTTCCCATGTTAGGTAACTAGATTCAATTTCTTTCAAGTAGTATCAATTTGCATTTCCTACAAGTGGTATTTCTTACAAATTGGTATCTTTAAGCATCTAGTTACTTATCAGGCCTATGTTTGCATTGGCATGCTTATATCTTTTGTCATGCATACACTAGGTATATCTTATGGTAGGCTTGCTCGGTTTCATTCTTAACCCTTGGAGCAAACCTACATGGTTTAAAATTGTTTAGGAGCACGGCACATAGCTTGTCTTTTGATTGTTCATCTAATATGTGCCAAAGTCCAAATTGTAGATAATTTCTCTCGAATATCATCTTCGGAAATGATTCTTACATTAATGTCATCTTTCAAGTGGTATTATTGATTCTAAAATCAATGTGCATGACTTCTACAAGTACCCCACACTTGTGTGCACAAATTTAGGGGGAGGTTACTCTACAAGTTGGATGCTTTGAGACTAACACCTTTTCAAGCATATCATGTGTGTAGTAGTCTCATTGCAAGGAAAATGGAGTCCCTGGAGTTAAGCATCATACTTCAAATATCCACCACCTATTGCAAGTGGTAGAAATCAAATTGGTTTCCACAAGTGGTATTTCTAAACCGATATCATCATGTTGATTTCATTTTGATATTTATATGCTTTCTCCATGCATTATATAGATTAAATTCCCTTGAGCAATAATTTGCCAAATATGCATATGCTTTGCCTTCTACCATATGTATGCATATATTTAGGGGGAGCTTAATCTATATAATGTGAGAGTCAAATTTTGTGACCTATTCCACCCTCCACATAAAGGACCACAAAGTTTGACCCTCCCTTGTGCTACTAATGTCTTCCTTTTTGGTGTTTGATTCCAAAGGGGGAGAATTTAGAGGACCAAAAGCAAGCATTAATAATTTACAAGTGGTAATGGTCCGAGAAAGGGAGGATAGTGGATTATGGATTGCCTATGTAATGGGGAGAATTTGTAGGAAGCAAGGCTTAAATCCATAATGCCACATGGGGACATTTGCAAGGGTAAGATAAGTTTTTATGTAGTATCTTTTAGTTTTACAAGTAGTATCTTTTAGCATCATATAATCTTGCCCCTTGCATTGCATCCTAGCAAGTAGGTAGTTTTCAAATTTCAAAATTTTTATTATTATTTGCTTGTTTTGGTCGTGTTGTCATCAATCACCAAAAAGGGGGAGATTGTAAGGAAAATGGACCCTTGGCCCATTTACTTTGGATTTTGGTGTTTGATGATCAACACAACCAAATTGGACTAATGAATTTGCAAGTGATTGTTTTGTAGTTCAATAGGATGCAAGACGTGACTTGGACGAAGGCAATGTGATGATCCGATGATCAACACCATAAGCAGGACCTTAGAAGCACAAGAGAAGACTCAAGATATCAAGCAAAGTCCAAGCATGAAGATAGGAACCAAGCCGGACGCAAGATCACGAAGAAACAAGCTCACAGAGGTGACCGGACGCTGGACCGGACGCTAGCAGAAAGCAACCGGACGCTCCGGTCAAGAGACTCGGCAACAGGCATCAGCAGCAGTGATCGGACGCTGGTGGCAAATCAACCAGATGCAGGACAACAGAGTCCGGTCCAGTATAGAAAAGTTCCAGAGCGGCGATACTGCGACTGGACGCGTCCGGTGGCATGTGACCGGACGCTGGCAGCGTCCGATTAGTGGATCGCGGCTCCAATGGTCAGGACGACCGGATGCGTTTGGTCAGTAGCAGAAAAGCAGGATTTCATCCCCAATAGCTACTTTCTCAGTGGGGCTTATAAATAGACCCCCAACCGGCCATTTGAAGTGTGTGGAGCTAAGGAAACATATCTAGGGTGTTGATAAACAATTTTAGTGATCTCCACTTGCATAGTGCTTAGTGTTTCATCAGGTGATTAGCGTAGGTGCTTTGCAAAGTGCTTAGGTTGATTAGACCACCGCTTATGCGCTTGCTCTAGGTTTAGCCCTAGTGTTTAGTGAGGTTTGCATACCTCTTACCACTCGATACTCGCGCGCACCATTGTTGTACATCGAAGGGGCATGTAGTCTTGTGAGATCACACCAACCACGTTTGTGGTGTGGCCGGCTCCTTGTATTGGAGGGAACAAGGCCCACGACATTTCGGCTAGAAGCTTGACAGTGAAGATGGCGGGGAGCATCTAGGAGAGGCTTGCCGGAAGGCACGTCGGAGATCCACTTGCGCATGGGGAAGGCCCGAGGCTATCCACAGAGTTACCCGACCGGGAGCTTGGCCCTTGTGAGGGGCTCCAACGAGGACTAGGGGGAAGCTTGCTTGCTTCTCGATACCTCGGTAAAAATACCGGAGTCATCGACGGGAGTTTGCATATCTCTACCTTGCTCTTTAGCTTCCGCATTTACATTGATTGCATTACTCCTTTTAAGGTAGAGATAGCAACACACTAGCAAAACCGTAGTTGCACATTTAGATAGTTTATCTTTTGCATAGGTTTTGCTAAGGTTAGAAAAAGAGGCCATAGTTTAGAGTTAGAATTTTAAGGTTCCTAATTCACCCCCCCTCTTAGGCGTCACGGTCCCTTATAGTAGCATTTCACCCAAAAGTATTCAAGGTATCGTTAATTTATATTTTTCCAAAGGAAGGCATGGTGTAAAAGTATCTATTTTGTGCATGAAGAAGATAACATGACTATATACTAGACCAATGTTCATAATAGAGGTAAGCCAGGATAAATATGGGATAGTGTAACACACACTCACAAGCCAATCTCAAGGATAAATAGAAAAGAAAGAAATAAGAATAAAATAATATTTCTAATAGGAGCAGGCGTATCCTAAAGTTGCTATGCTAAGATTAGCATATGATCATACAAATACATGGCTAGGACTCAGATCTAAGCACCTAGGCAATCGAGGAGACAAAACGAGCACTGGTCTACCAGCAAGCGTGTAAGGCAATTTACAAACTTCTACATTGTACCCGAACATGGGGGATTACAAGGGACGGATAGGGCTATCACCACCTGCCACCTACCCACTCTTCCATGGAGCATAGTCATATTCATTGGTTCCTGATATACCCGAGCACCACGCCCGTGTATATGGAAACTACCCTTGTCCCCCAGGACTCTAACCCTATGGATCAACAAGCAAAAACAAGGGCAAACCCAAAGGTACAACAAACTGTTTACCATAGCCTAGATCTACTAGCCTTTCCATATATGTTATATGAATGGTTTAAGCATAAGGTTCTATATGCTAACTTAATAACATAAGAACTTTGCTCTAATTCTATATCATAGCTACTTTGATAAATTGAGAGCAAGAACATAGAGAAATTCTTCATATTGCTCATACCAAAGATCTCCAAGGTGTTCAAGCTCTCCAACAAAGCTTGGCCTAGCTCCAAATACTACTAAAAGGTAAAAGAGTACAAGTGTGGAGGGAGAGAGGCTCTTGAGTGGTGTGTGTCCAAGTGAGGGAGGCTCACCCACCTACTTATACTACTCTATAGGTCGGTTCCAAGGAATATTCTTCGGAGATCCCACCCAAACCACCCTCCTCAGCCTTGATGGAACCACCACACGCGAGGTGGGGCCGAGTGGCAGCAGCAGGGGTGCGGCGGCCCCCTGGGTGGGCCGGCTTCCACCTGCCTTTGGCTGGTAGGCTCCTTGCTGGGCTTAGGTGGCATGGAGGTATGTTTTGGGCCTAGATTCGCCAGGTAAGCGGGCTTTTGCTTCATTTGCTTATTTACGCTTTCTCCGGTTGCGCACTTTTGACCACCATTTCCACGTTTTTCATCTGAATATCCTACAAGGCACTTTTTCTCCAATACATGTGGAAATGTGTCGATATGAAAAACATATGTGTGTGGTAATGCTAGTTTCTCCTCTTATTTGGCGGTCAAATATGGTCAATAAGGACCGCCAACAAGATCCCCCAAGCTTAACCTTTGCTCATCCCGAGCAAAAGCTAAGGCATTGGTTGTTGATCAGGAGTTGCTACAATGCTGATTACATTTCAAAAGTATCATGTCTATAACAAAGTATTCTTCCTTGATTTGAATAAGTTGGCATTTTATCCACCCTTTTTCTTGTTCCCTGTGGGGCTTTTTAGCTTTTCCAAGTCTTGGGCGGTTGCATGATAGAACGGTTTTATAGAACCACTAGTCATCCGTTCTTTGATCAACTTTTTTTCTAGAGGTTTTGAAACTTTTGTAAATAAAAGTAAGTTCCTCGAATGTTTCACTCAATCGCTCAATGTGTATTATCCTCACCAAAGGCTTTTGATGTTGCCTTTCTTTTTCATCCTACTTCTAATAAGCTTTTGTGGGGTTTTAGGTTGGGATGAAAGCGAGGCATACTTGCATCACATAATATTGCTAAGTCAAAAACTGGATCCAAGGAGATGCAAGTTATACACTTTGATCAAGAAGTGCAAGTGTGTGGAATTTGAAATTTCTTTTTAATTTGGACTCCTTTTTGCATGACTCTCTCCCTTTGCTTGTGTTTGAAAATATGGGCAATCTTTTTTTTTCTTTTTCTTTTCTCATACTTTTTAGCACGGATTTTTTCCTCTCATGCTCTTTGGCATGGATATTTTTAGATAGCCCATATTTCTTTTTGGCAAAGAAAACTTTGGAGAGAGAGTCATGTCATGTGGATGGTGTATTTTTATTTGGTGGATAGATGGCATGTTTTTGTGTAACTCTCAGTGTAAGAGTTAGGATATTATTTTTGGAGTATACGTGAATCTTGATCATGGGTGCATGATGAGAATCTCACACGGGTCACAACAATTTGACAAAGCTCAACATGAATACAAGCAACATATGACTAAGGTTTTTGCAATGTGTAATATCATATGGCTTTGGTAGGACATATCATCATTGAGGAACTTTTAATTTTAGTATTTTTGAAAATAAAACTCCAGATGTCAAGTTTCTCTTAGAACAAATTCATAGCAAATTCTATTGTATCATATCATAATTCGCAACAACTTAGACAAGGATCATGCATTTGCAACCCACAAGTTTCAAGTTTCTAGGATGAGACATTTTTAGCCAACAAACTCAAATCTTGGGAAATACTAAGTTATAAACTAGGTACAGAAAAAATATAAGATAGAGCAACTATTCATCATTTCAACAAGGAGGAACTAAACATTCTTACTACACATATGTGGAGTGGAATACATATTTTTGTTTTTTATCATATTTCATTTTTTTAGAATGCAAGATACAAGTTACCTCTACTGTAGGGGGTCCTCCCCCAAGCTAGCTCAAGACTTACGGTCCTTTGGCTGCTATTATTGTAACCAAACAGCAATCTTGAGGGCCAGTTTTATTTTTTTAGCAATAAACAAAAGTATTACCTTGATAATTTGCTTTAGGATCTAAGTTTATTATTATAATATTATTGATATTTTTTATAAGAAGTAATCTAGTAATTAGAAAACGATATGTTTTGAAAATTTTGGAGTATATGCAATTCAAAATTTTTGGAGTTTAGAATATGCATCTAGGGTTTTAAATATATGATAACTACCGATTTACCTTTGGCAAGGGCTCACTATTTAAAGTCCGTTGAGTAGGACTCTTCTCCTTCAGTTCTTGCTTGATGATGGTACATCTGATCCAGGAGACGTAGATACGGATGACTGTGCATTCTTGAGTTTCCACACCATCTTGGTATTCTTTGGTGGTGTGGTGGTGGACTTCGGAGCTGCTTCTTTTGGTTTCCACACCATTTTGTTTTTCTTTGGTGGTGTGGAAATGAACTTAGGAGCTTCTTCCTTCGAGATTTGTTTGTGTTTGTTTTGCCCCAGCGTCTTCTTGATTTCTTTATTCTTGGGCTTGTTGACAAAGCTGCCCACTGGTTGAGTTTGAATTTCAACTTCTCTTATGCCTTGTGGATTTGGCCCGTACTTGATTTTGATCATGGAGCATTGTTCCTGCCTGGGCTGAAAATCAAACTTCTCTTCTTTGCCATTGATGTTGAAGTGGATTTCTCTAGCTCCAACATCAATTTGAGCTCCTATGGTGCTTAAGAACAGTCGCCCAAGAATGAGCGGTGATTCTTTGGTTGTTTCCATATCTAGCACCACGAAGTCGACGGGGACGAAGTAACCCCGGATTTTCACCGGAATATCTTTGGCAATCCCCGCCGGGTAGTGGACCGAGGAATCAGCCAGCTAGAGCTGCATCGGTGTAGGTGCAAGGTGCGTGCAGTTTAGTTTGTCGAAGACGATCTTGGGCAACACACTAACGCTAGCCCCAAGATCGCACAAGGCATGGTCGAACCGTTGTGTCCTGATCGAGCAAGTGATCATGGGACACCCTAGATCCTTCTTCTTTTCTAGAAGCCGGCTGAGTATAGCTGCGCTACACTCTTCCATAAGCTTGATGACTTCCGTGGTCAGTAGTGGTCGCTTATTATTGATGATGTCCTTATTGTAGCATGCGTAAGAAGGTATATGCAAAATGTCCAGCAACGGTACACTCACATGTGTCTTTTGGATCATCTCAACAAAACAAGCGAATTGCTCGTTCGCGGTTGGCTTCCGTGTACGTGTGGGGAACGGCAAGAAGCTTGTGTCAGCAAATTCTTGTGGGGCCATTTCCTCCTCTTGCTCTTTAGTTTGTTATGAAGGTTCTTCATCCCTATGCTCTTTCACTTTACCTGCATGGTCAGGGTTTGGTGGATCACGAGTGGACTTACCACCCCTCGTGGTCACCGCATTAACTTTTTCAAGGGAATTCTCAGGTTGCCCTAGTATTTTCCTAGCATTATCAGCAGGTATAGCAGCAGCTATCTGAGCTAATTGTTTTTCTATCATTTTACTAAAGCTCAGTTGATTTTTAACAGAGGAAGTTAAACCGTCTATTTTTGAATTAATATTTTCTATCATTTTATCATTAGAGATAAGCTTCTTTGTAAGGTTTTCATTTATTTTTGCTTGTCCTAAAACTAAATCTTTCAAGGAGGGTTGATTTGAATTGTAACTTGAACTATAATTCATGTTGAAGTTTGAATTACCTCCTTGGTATTGGAGGCGCGACTAATTGTTCCACCCCTGACCTCCCTGCAGACGGAACCCGTTGTTGATGAATGCTACTTCTTCATGGGTCTTGGGGTAGTCGTTCCCCGAGTGTCCGATTTTGCCACAGACCTCGCATGTCATATGCGAGTCTAGGGCTTTGACGGTGCCTTGCATTGCTTCCTTTTCAGTGGCACATTTGTCCAATCACTTCATTAGGAGGTCTAGCTTGGCGACAAGCATATCTGTCTCCTTTATGGTATGCATGCCCTTTTGACAGGTTTGGAGCCTGTCCTCGCTCCAACCCTAGTTGGTCACCATCTTCTCAATTAGAGCTATGGCTCCATTGATTGTTAGCGAGAGGAAGGTGCCTCCGGCAGCACCATCAACATGGGCTCTCGAAATGGGGGTTAACCCAATGTAGAAGATCTAGAGTATGAGCCAGTTCTCCATCACATGGTGCAGGCAGGCGAGGATGTACTCTTGTAGCCTCTCCCATGCCTCAGATATGGACTCCGATGCATTTTACTGGAAATTCAAAATTCTCCCCAGTATGGCATTGGTTTTGCCCGACGGGAAGAAGTTCGTGAGGAACACCGTGGAGCACTTGGCCCATGTGTTGACAGCTTCCTGGTCCTTGTAGAACCACTGTTTTGCCTTCCCCAGGAGGGAGGAGGGAAACAGACGGAGTTTGATGATCTCTAGTGCAACATCGTTTATAATGACGGTGTCACGCAGCTCCAGGAAGTGTTGGAGATGTGCGTTGGCGTCCTCACTAGGCAATCCACATAATGGATTTGCCTGCACCATCGTGATCTGGCCAGTCTTGAGCTCAAAATTCGTGTTACCCACGTCGATAGCGGGCCCAACCGGCATGTTGGCAATGGCAGGAACGGAGTACTCACGAAGCATCCTCTGGGCCATGGTGTTCGGTGCAGATGGTGCTAAGTTGACAAGTTTGGTTGCCGGTAGAGTGTCAGAAGGAAGGATGAGACGGCGTCTGGTCTTCCTTAGGAGTGACTCCAGATTCTTGATGAAGTTTGTCGGCAAGACAAAACCAGTATACACTATCCTGTTTTCATCCACAACAGGAGAAAACAAGTAGAATTAGCCTGTATGAGCAATGGCTACTACACATGCATATTATCATGATCATGTCCTAATAGATTCTTTTAACCAGTGTCTTCCCCTAGCAACGGCACCAGAAATGCTTGTTGGTATTTCTTAACGCATATAGAAATAATCCACAATCGCACATTTATACCATTGTAGCATTTCACCCGGAAGTATTCAGAGCATCGTTAATTTATATTTTCCCAAAGGAAGGCATGGTGTAAAAGTATCTATTTTGTGCTTGAACAAGATAACATGACTGTATACTAGACCAATGTTCATAACAGGGGTAAGCTAGGATAAATATGGGATAGTGTGACACACACTCACAAGCCAATCTCAAGGATAAAGAGAAAAGAAAGAAATAAGAATAAAAGAATATTTCTAAAAGGAGTAGGCATATCCTAAAGTTGCTATGTTAAGATTAGCATATGATCATACAAATACATGGCTAGGATTCAGATTTAAGCACCCAGGCAACCGGGGAGACCAAACAAGCACTGGTCTGCCAGCAAGCATGTAAGGCAATTTATGAATTCCTACACTGTACCCGAACGTGGTGGATTACAAGGGACAGACAGGCTGTCATCACCTACCGCCTACCCACTCTTCCATGGAGCACAATCATATTCATTGGTTCCCAATATACCCGAGCACCATGCTCATGTATATGGAAACTACCCTTGTCCCCCTGGGACTCTGCCCTACAGATCAACAAGCAAGAACAAGGGCAAACCCGAAGGTACAACAAACCATTTACCGTAGCCTAGATCTACTAGCATTTCCATATATGTTGTATGAATGGTTTAAGCATAAGGTTCTATATGCTAACTTAATAACATAAGAACTTTGCTCTAATTCTATATCATAGCTACTTTGATAAATTTAGAGCAAGAACATAGAGAAATTCTACATATTGCTCATACCAAAGATCTCCAAGGTGTTCAAGCTCTCCAACAAATCTTGGCCTAGCTCCAAATACTACTAAAAAGGTAAAAGAGTACAAGTGTGGAGGGAGAGAGGCTCTTGAGTGGTGTGTGTGTCCAAGTGAGGGAGGTTCTTGGATTTCTTAACGCTAACAGAAAGAATCCACAAGTGCATGGAATTACAGTTGTAGCACTTCACCCGGAAGTATTCAAGGTATCGTATTTTCCACAGGGAACGGGTGTACTCTTCTAGCTAGTTTGTCCAAGGACAACACAAGGACAGAATTGGTGAGGGTAGAGAAGGATTCCTATGGCTTTAGGGTCTATGGATAGATAAACTTCACCTTTACTTGCTTACTTCGGGCACCGGATCACAACTAGTCTGCTAAGCGAGGCCGACCTATAGCTCTACAACGAACCCAAAAGTGGGGGGTTATAGGGGACGGTCCGGGCTATCACCACCTGTCGCCTACCCTTCAACCATGGGGAATGAGGCAAACGAAGGTGACCTCTAGCCAAGACACGACGTCTATGCTATCGATCACTACTTTAGCGTTGCGTAGGGCTATCCGTCTCTATCAGGGCCCTCTACTAGAGTATCCGCTACAAGAACGGACAATGAACCCGCAAGCAAATAGGAGTAAAGCTTAACTAACCGAAAGACTTTGTACCAAAAGAATCATGAACACTTACTTAGCGAGAATCTCTGTTGAGGTACAAGCACGTGTTTGTCGAGGTACAAGCTCAGGGAGACTACCGATAAGTCTGATACTTCCCTAATCTTCCCCTCACACCTCTCCCTATCAACTCTAGATAGCTAGCTAGGTCTTAGGCCCATGGAGTGATGCTCTTATTCCTCTAGTGGTGTAGCTCTAGCTCCTTGGAATGTTGTTGTCTTTGGGGGGCTCTCCTCCTTTTATAGCAGGTTGGATGCGGTTTGAGGAGGGATATTCCCTGGATACCCACCGCACCGCCCTCCACTACATTGAATGCACCGACCTGAAAAAGATGGGCCCGAGGCGCGCCAGAAAGGGTGCAGCGGTGTGGCCGCACCCCCACTAGGCCCAAATGATCCCATCCTCGGTGATTTACTCCTTTTGGACTTCTTGAGTGGGCCTATGGTGGTTTGGCGCTGATTGGAGATGTTTGGATATGGGTTTTGGCTTTTTTTCTCCGTATGTTCAGGCCCTGATTTGCCTGGTAAGTGGGCTTTCCCCTTTGGCTTATGTCAGGTGTTTGTTTTGCTATGTTCTTTGTGTACTTTTGGCATGTTTCTTGTGTTATCCCGACATGTCCTCCTGCAAATAGTAAATCACCAAAACTCATGTAATTCGTTAGTTATAAGCCTAAATTCTAAGATTAGTGATATTTTTAGCAGATTTTATGTGAGAGTTGGTGGTTAGAAATAGGAGTTAAGGACCACCAACAAGCTCCCCAACACTTACCCATTTGCTCATCCTCGAGCAAATCTTAGAGATAAAAGTAATCACGAGGATAACATCCTAAGATATATGGCTTACATAGAAGTTATTCCAACACATTCTTTACACAAGTGGGATTTGTGGTGTTAGCTAACATGTTTCCTTGGGTTGTTGAGAAGCGGAACAATTCTCAAAACAAAGGCATCTTCCCAATTTCTCATCTTAGCAACTTGGAGTTTTGAAAGTTTTTTCTCAAGAAAAGCATAGTTCACTTTATACTCCTCAAATGGCACTCTCAAATCACTCAATGGTGTATAGTTCCTCACCAAGGCATAGCAATGTTTTGCCTTCTTTTGTTTTCTCCTACTTCTAAAAATGTTTATGTGGAGCTTTAGGTAGGGATAAACAAGATAGCATACTTGTATAGCATATGTTGTAAAGTCAAATCGAGGATCCGAGGAGAGAAGTGCCATACTCTTAGATCAAGACATGCATGTGTGTGCAAAATGGTATGAATATACTCCTTTTGTAGATACAATCTCTGTATAACTTATTATTTTGAGACATGGCTATTTTTTTCTCCCTTTTTTCAATACATGAGCCTTCATGTGCTCATCACATTTTTTTTTCTTTTTATACGTGGACCTTCATATGTCCATATTTTTTTTCAAACTTTTGTATAGCCCATGTCTCTTGTTCTAAACATCATATTGGACAGAGATCATTATCTTTTTAGAACATGGAGTATTTGCCTAACAAACATATTTTTGTCTGCTCCAAGTGTAGGAGCATAATTTTTTGTGGGTTTAAATGAAAGCATGTTTTTGCGTACTCCCAGTGTAGGAGCAGCATGTGTGTGTGGAGTGTACATGATCTTGATCTTGGAAGCATGATAAATCTCTCGACAAGGGTCAACAAGACTTGACCAAACTCAATACAATAACAAGCAACATATGTAGAAGGCTTGAAACTTGCAAGATGTCATATTTGGCTTTGGTACGGATTGCTCACCAATTGAGGAGTATGTGACTCTTTGGTTTTATAACATTTTTATCAAAACAAATTCTCCAAGTACTTTGAATAGAAACTGTAGGATTTCTAAGTCAGAACTATATCACACCTCACAACAACTTAGTCAACATGATTGTCCTATCAAAATATTTTCCCACAAGCATAAGTGTATGTATATGGAACAAACTTTATGCAAGCTTCTATCTCAAAAATGTTATGATCATGTCACCTTTTGGAATTTTGAACGAAGTGTGGTGTATAAAATTGCATAGAGGAATAGTTGGTTCATTGAGTTTAATTTTAGTGATCAAGATTATGTTTGTTTAAACTCAAGAATTTAGGGAGTTGAGGGTAATGTTGCACAAACCATCATTGAAGAAGAAGAAGGTGCTGAGGGGAGTCAGAGGTGGTTTGGCTGAACCAGAGGTTCAACCAACCCTCTCTGGAATCCATCTATCCTGTCATTCTTGCATGCTAGATCGTTCGATGTTTGTGCAACGTGTTGGTGGTGGGAGATCTTGAATGTGTGTTCGTTATGCTTGAGAGATCTCCCCCCACACTTATTCTTGTGTACCTGCTTTATTTAATAGAAAAAAACAAAGATGGAAACAAACAAAGACTCTACCAGCTAAAACACTGGGAGCCTAAATCTTATTAATTATTTTTATTTTTTATTTAATTATTATTATTTTTATTTGTTCACCGAACTTTTTATCTTTCAGCATAACTCAAGTAAGGCTAAAGTAAAGTTTTTGTAGAAAATTCCTAGCCTTGATTTATCTCCATTATAGATTACCTCCATTGTTTATGGAAGTAATAACTCATGGTTCATTAATCAGAATTCAACACCATGTTAAATTTTGATTAAAGAAGGATATTTTAACCTAAGCACCATGCTTAATTTAAAAAGCCTATGGATGTACTACATGTGCACATGTGAATACACCCAAACCAGAGCATTTGACATATACAAGGGAAGTATGAACTTGTATGAGTAAGTTATATTCTTACGGAGATAAATTTGAGTAAACAGGGTGGTGAACTTTTATTTACCTTTGCTTACCTGAGTGTACTTACCGGCAGCATATGTTGATAGAGGCTTGAGGCTACTGCAGCGGTGGCTTGATCCCATATGGTCCTGCTCAGGCAATCATCAAGGCTAGGCCACACACACAAATAGTGTGTATAGTCCATGGGCCTTGGTGGTAGCAGCAAAGGTCTAGAAGAGGAGAACCCTTCTTGCTTGTATGTGCGCAGGATTTTCTAGAGCGAATTTATGCGAAACCGGTAATGGGTGAAAGGTGGGCCAAGGCTTGCATGCGTGCGGAAGCAATGCTGGGTGGAGTCAGGTGGCATATTGGCATTTATGGTGGCAATGTGGGGCTACCCTACTCCTTCTCTCTTTTCTTCTCTTTTTTTCTTCTCTTTTTTATGATAATCCAGGGTATCTCCTGGCAGTGCTTAGTTTATGGTCATAAACTTGACCGCAGGAACTTCATCCTATAGCTATCAGTGGTGGTGTAGTTCTCAGCTTCACCACCCAGCATTTAGTGATAACATTCAAGCTACAAGGTTAGTACCACAGTGCAACTACAAGATTTGCAATATTTATGATAGACGAAAACATCCATAACCATCCTCCTAAAAAGTTTGAAAACGAGGATCAAGAGATGGTTTGGATCCTTGTAGGGGCATGTGGTACTAAACAAGGTGTCCATGGCACAAAAGTTTTCATTCTCAAGAGATATATCATGTAGGATCAACGTTGAATCTTGGACATTATCAAGAACAACGTTTTGATGGCCAGAGGGACATTGCTTAGGTTCGAGCGAGGGTGATGATGGATGTTCTATTTTACAAGGATGAGAAGAAAGCTCAGGTGAAATGAATGGGGATATGAACTTCACCTCCTCGAACGGGTCATGGTTGGGAAGGTGCTTCGCCATTGGGATTTCTAGGCAAAACATAGGAGTGGCAGAAGCAGTTTTCCCAAACTTTTCATTATGGCTCCCATGAGAAGATTTTTCTTGAAAAAGTTTTTCAAAAGGGTAGCCTATAAGAAGATCAAAATCGAGGATGGCAAAGATGTGGAAATCTAAGTGAACCTCGGTTTTGTCCATTATGATTGTCACAGCCCTAGCAATCCACAACAATAAAAAATGAGTCCCAATGGACTTTTGAAGAGCTTGTTGGTCAAGATTAGCGGCATGTTGCCCAAAAGGGTTTCCGCAAAGAATTCTGACGGTTGGCGGTCGTTAACCCCTATTTTTAACCGCCAATCCCCACATAAAATCCATTTATTCAAAACACCAAACTTAGTATTAGGGTTTATATCTAACAAATTGCACAAGTTTTGGTGTTTATGTGTTTTGAAGGATACATGTTTGAGTAACAAAGAAAACACACCCAAAATGCACAACCGGACAAAGCGTAACGCTGATTCTGAGTAAGCAAACAAGGAGAAGCCCACCTACCTGAAGATTTTGGGCCCCAAACTCACCTAAGCGCAGCCTAGGACCAACCAAGAGCCCACCAGGCGAAGGCGGTAGTGAGGCGGGCTAGCCAGGGGGCGGCCGCACCCCCTTGCCGCCTCTCAGGCCCACCCTTCACCAATCGGTGCATTGAAGGCTGTGGAGGGCAGTGCGCTAGGGATCTCCTCTAAAATATTCCACTAAACCACGTCTAGCACTAGTATAAGAGGAGGGGGAGAGCTCCCTCACTCAAACACACACCACAAGACTACATTTCCAAGATGTAAGAGTAGTATAGGTTAGTTGGGAGTTAGGGAGAGATTCTCCAGTTTTGGAGGAGTCCTCGGAGGTTCGGTATAATCTTGTATCGCTCCTTTGTAAGTCTCGAGTATCAACATATTTACCTTCTTTAATTACTGAAATATATTTCATGGTTATCTAGGTCACACCTTAGTGGTTTAGCTAAGGATGTTTAGTATAGTGGTTCTACACCTTAGCATGGGATCTCCGTTCGACCGAGCGCTCTAGTTTTTACGTGAGACTAGAGTAGTAATCGATAGTATAGATGTGGTGTCTAGACTATAGGTTACCTGAGATTGCGCCCAATCCCATGGATAGTTGTGGTAGCCCCAAAGGTGACAGCTCTGACCAGGCCTTTGTAATCCACCACATTTGGATTGGTGTTTTCATAGAGCTTTTGGCAGCCTAATCCTAATCACCCTTTCCCAGTCTTTTTCGAGGATCGGAATGGTACTACTGCTCCAAAGGGCTATGGTGTGATCGCTATGTTTTATCCGTTGCTTAGTTAATACCTTTGATCTGCTCTAGAATAGAACCACAGTAATAGAGAAGTATAAAGGTACCTTGAACCACATTAGTCTAGTTGGTATACTAGTTAGTGGATACATGGTGGTTAACTATCAACTTCTTTAACCATTGCTTCCCTGAGGATAAATACGATACCCTGGAATACTCCTGGGTGAAAGCTACAATGGTATCCGTGCGCTTGTAGATTTCTCTGTTTGCGTTAACAAATAC
Organism: Miscanthus floridulus; assembly: GCF_019320115.1. Taxonomy (NCBI): domain Eukaryota; kingdom Viridiplantae; phylum Streptophyta; class Magnoliopsida; order Poales; family Poaceae; genus Miscanthus; species Miscanthus floridulus. The sequence goes on along the minus strand of NW_027098400.1, from coordinate 2,900 downwards.
CAACACTGACAGGATATTCATCTCAACCGTGGGGTTGTGAAGGGCTTCTACGATAGTTCCCCTTAACGAACAAGGCATGGTCATGGAAGGTGAAAGAATCTGAATTGCTTCAGAAGAATGTTTCACTTCCATTAACCATTCCTTCGATGGTTCCACTTTGGGGAAGCTTCCTCAAAAAGATTAAAAGGATGAGAGTGAGGAGGTGTCGTAGGCTTTTTGTGCCAAAAGTGTTTCGAGGTATTGCCATAATCCTCGAATTTGATTGGAAACTTCGAAGGATGAATTACTCTTTCCTTCGGTGTTCGTGGTTCGGTTGAGGGTTCATGAGTCGAATCTAAGGATGGTACATGTTTGGGTTCGACTGATGAGAACTCCTGGAAGCTCGACATGACTTTCGCCTAGAGGGTTCTAGTTTTCATGACGGAGGAAGTGTGTCTTTCTAGGAAGTTTTCAAGGAATTTCACTTGTTCCATCATAGGTTTGTGTGTAAAATGACCTCCAGCAGTCATGTCTAAGCATAGGTCAGCCTCTATGTCAAGACCTGAACAAAAGAGACGCAACAACACGCCATCGAGTAAAGGCAAATCTGGGCCAGAGTGTATTAAAACTAAAAATCTAGCCCAGGCTGCACCTATGGTCTCCTTCTCGTACTGCTCAAAGTCTAGGATCGCCCTTGGTAGAGAGATGATACGAGACATAGGGAAGAATGCAAGATAAAACTTATCTTAAAGTTCATCCCAGTCCCCATTTGTACTTTATACGGCTTGAGTGTACCATTGCTTCGCCTTCCCCGTGAGAGAGAAGGGAAATAATTTCCATTTTAGAGTTCCCTGTGTCATGCCAAAGATGCTTAGGCATGAACATATTTCCTCGAACTCGTGCAGGTGATGATATGAGTTTTCTCTATCAAGCCCAGAGAAGGTTTGTGCCCAAACCATGGCTATCAAGCTAGGGTGGAGTTCATAGCCAGATAAAAGGTTTGGTTTTGAAGGTGGCTTAGAGAACTTGCCCTTTGAAGCGGGCAGGTTTTGAATTGGTATAGGCTTCATGATAAAAAAATAAAATAAATAACTTTTTTTAGATAAAAGACACGAGGATGAACTAGGTTCGAAGATAATACAGCAACCATTCCCTAGCAACGGCGCCAGAAATGCTTGTTGGTATTTCTTAACGCGAACAGAAAGAATCCGCAAGCACACGGAATTACCATTGTAGCACTTCACCCAGAAGTATTCAGGGTATCGTATTTTCCACAGGGAACGAGTGTACTCTTCTAGCTAGTTCATCCAAGGACAACACAAGGATAGAGTTGGCGAGGGTAGAGAAGGATTCCTATGGCTTTAAGGTCTATGGATTGATAAACTCCACCTTTACTTGCTTAGTTCGGGAACCGGATCACACCTGGTCTACCAAGCGAGGCTGGCCTGTAGCACTATGCCGAACCTGAATGTGGGGGATTACAGGGGACGGACAGGGCTATCATCACCTACCACCTCACCACTCAAACCGTGGGGAAACGAGGCAATCAAAGGTGACCTCTAGCCTAGACACCACGTCTACACTATCGATCACTACTCTAGCATTGCGTAGGGTTATCCGTCTCTATCAGGGCCCTCTACTAGACTATCTGCTACAAGAATACGGACGACGAACCCGCAAGCAAATAAGAGTAAAGCTTAACTAACTAAAGACTTTGTACCAAAAGAATCACGAGACACTTACTTAGTGAGAATCTCCATTGAGGTACAAGCACGTGTTCGTCGAGGTACAAACTCGGGGAGACTACCGACAAGTCCGGTACTTCCCCAATCTTCCCCTCACATCTCTCCCTATCAACTCTAGATAGCTAGCTAGGGCCTAGGCCCATGGAGTGATGCTCTTATTTCTCTAGTGGTGTAGCTCTTGCTCCTTGGAATGTTGTTGTCTTTGGGGGGCTCTCCTCCTTTTATAGCAGGTTGGAGGCGGTTTGAGGAGGGATATTCCCCGAATACCCTCTGCACCCTCCACTGCATTGAATGCACTGACTTGAAAAAGATGGGCCTGAGGCATGCCAGAAAGGGTGCGGCCGCACCCCCACTGGGCCCAAATGAGCCCATCCTCAGTGATTTACTCCTTTTGGACTTCTTGAGTGGGGCTATGGTGGTTTGGCGTTGATTGGAGATGTTTGGATATGGGTTTTGGCTTTTTTTCTCCATATGTTTAGGCCCTAATTTGCCTAGTAAATGGGCCTTCCCCCTTGGGCTCATGTTGGGTGTTTGTTTTGCTATGTTCTTTGTGTACTTTTGGCATGTTTCTTGTGTTATCCCGACATGTCCTCCTGCAAATGGTAAATCACCAAAACTCATGGAATTCGTTAGTTATAAGCCCTAATTCTAAGATTAGTGTTCTTTTTAGCAAATTTTATGCGAGAGTTGGCGGTTAGAAATAGGAGTTAAGAACCACCAACAAGTCTCTCACACTTACCCCTTTGCTCGTCCTCGAGAAAAGCTTTGAGATAAAAGTAATCATGAGCATAACATCCTAAGATATATGGCTTACATAAAAGTTATTGCAACACATTCTTTACACAAGTGGGATTTGTGGTGTTAGCTAACATGTTCCCTTGGGTTGTTGAGAAGCAGAATAGTTCTCGAAACAAAGTCATCTTCCCAATTTCTCATCTTAGCAACTTGGAGTTTTGAAAGTTTTTCTCAAGAAAAGCATAGTTCACTTTATACTCCTCAAATGGCACTCTCAAATCACTCAATGGTGTATAGTTCCTCACCAAGGCATAGCAATGTTTTGCCTTCTTTTGTTTTCTCCTACTCTAAATAGGTTTATGTGGAGCTTTAGGTAGGGATAAAGAAGATAGCATACTTGTATTGCATATGTTGTAAAGTCAAATCGAGGATCCGAGGAGA
>NW_027098399.1:0-40000 GCF_019320115.1 Miscanthus floridulus | reverse complement strand
ACACCATTGCTTACATGTGGACCCTTGTTAAGATTATGCATTATTAATGCTAAAACATGCTTATTTCATGTACATTACATCAACATGCATCTATAGTTAACTTTGGAAAAGTTTCATAAAGTTTGGAATCAAGAAGTCACATGAAATGATAAGTTATAATCTTTCTTGAATTGCTTTATTAAGTGAATGAGAACATGGGATGTCTATCAAACCTTGCTACCTTTCCCAAATGACTCTAATTGAACTCTACAACAAAAGTCATGAAGGGTTCGTGTTGAGCAAATGTCAAGAAAATGCCTCAATTTTTGGAAAACCCTAATTCCAGGGTTTCACGAGGTGCTGCTTTGACTAAGATGAACCAATGAATTCGGTACCAGTGGTGAAGTTTGACCGTTAATAAAAGTTGAAGTTTGAGTAGAGTACAACAAACTTAATTTTTAGACCAAGCCCTGATTCAACTCCTAAGTGACTCATAGTGGCCACAATTTTGAATGCAGTGCTCCTTTGGGCTCTCAGAAATCTTTCTAAGTCCCTGATCGGCAACATCGAGTTGACATGTTGTGACATTTTTATCTTCCAAATTGATATGGTAACTTAACTGGATTCTTTAATATGAGTTGAAGTACACTTTGTGAAGGAAACAAAAAATAAGTCTCAGCAGATTTGGAGCTCATTTGGTCATTCAAAGGTTCTCTCCAAAATGGCAAGTTCACTGAATTCGGTCACACTTTGCTGAAACTCTAAAATCCGAATTTCAGTTTCATCTACCTATTTTTGGAGATTTGTATCTTCCTAACAGAGCTGAACTAGTCCATGATCCTTTAAGCAAAGTTGTAGAGCAAGATGTGTACAACAAACTTTGTTCAATGACTCAATCCTAAATCACCATCTAAGTTTGTCAAACATAGGCTCGATGTTTGAATCTGCGGCTGTTTTTAGACTTAGAAATATTCTAAGTCCAGGATTAGTAACCACTTAATTGACATGTCATGTTCTGATGTTTTTGTTAAGCAACTCAAGTTGAGCCAAATATAAAATTTGGACTATATGTTTTACGGAAGAGCAGGCAAAAAGATGGCACCAGTTTGACTTTGTTTTGACCATCACTTTGGATTTTTGCTCATCGTTGTCAATGCGCTGACATTATCATGTTGGGGCACTAATTACCCACTAATCTGTTACCCTAATGGTCAAGCACCCTAAATATGAGTTGGAGAGCATCAGGAAAGGAACAATTTTGCTTAAGGCCCGAGGCCCAGATCGAATGGTAAGCAGCCCAAAATCACTCCCAAGCCGGTCACTTCGTCACCCGCCACCTATTCCTTGGAATGGGCACATTGCCACCTTGCAGGGCAGCAGTGCCCCACCTCCTTTTAGCGTGATCACACCCCTACTCCTCTATGAGCAGATGCCCAAGCCCTCCCTCGAACTCCCTCACTCACTCTCGCTCTCCAAGGCTCTTCCCCTTGCTCTATGGTGCGTCCGCGCGGGCACACCGAGCTCCACCATGGCTGGCCAAGCACGAGCTCGTGGTGCCACTACTGCGCTCTCTCTCCATCCCAGCCAAGCATGTAATCGCCATCTCTAGCTCAGGACGCCCCTCCTGCGCATCTTTCTGGGCCACCGTGGCCGCCGGAGCGCCCCGCCGTAGGAGGTGCTACAGGCATGGCCACCGGCGCATGAGGCCGGGCCACCTCAAGCTGTCTCAGGACAAGCCGCGGGCACCGGTGGGTGCACCTAGTGATAGGGATGCTCCCAGCCGCTGCCGGCCCCTGCCAGCCCTGGCCGACCGACCCCGAGCCCGTCCTCGCTAGCCGTCGGGATGCTGCTGCCATGGTCGAGCCGCCTCTGTCCACCACGGGGCAAGCCGTGAGTGCCTACTAGTGCGCGGTCCCCCTGGCACTCCGGCGCCGCCGCTCACCGCCGGAGGTCGACCACCTCGCTGGAAAATTGAGCCGCCGTGGAGATCCGCTACTCCAACTCGCGTCGGGGGCCTCACACAAGAATTCAAAGAAAGGGAAGGGCCTATCTGTAAAGTCTGTGACTCATGTAAATAGTGACTCAAAGGACCGTTTCACTGGAATCTGTTTCATGAAAGTTCAGGGTCCTTGGTGCAAATTTGTTTTTCTTTTATGGCTAAAATTTTGGAAAATCATAGTAAATCGTAGAAAAATTGTAAAATAGCAAATGAACATGTTTTGGAATCCTTGTGAGTAGATATACGTAGTAGAGTCATAATATGATATGTGTTAGTAGAAAGTTTCTGCTGTTTTTATTTATTCTTTTAAAGTGCTTTTAAAAATGCGTTTAACTTGGACAAATGCATATCTTGAGTTATAGAAGTCCAAAAATGGTAATTCCAGTTGTGTTAATCTTGTGACGACATGCTCTCACTAATAAAAATATTAAACATGCTAGGTGTGTACTATTTTTATAATGTTTTGATTTAATCTTTTTAAATCGGCAATTTTAGCTTATTTTGCTTGTTATTCTCATATCTAAAGTTGTGGTGCTCCAATTTCTATGAACTTTTTATGGTAGGCTGCTGATGTCACATGTGTGCTGTGGTAAAAATTGCATGTTCATTGGATGCAATATGGCAGAGTTATTAATTTAACTTGTTTAATGCTTATTAAATTTTTATAAATAATATATTTATGTAAAAATGTAAAATGTGGTTCCCCAACCTTTGTATGATGTTGTTATGTCATGTTGATACATAATATGGCTATATGTTTACAAAAAATGTTGAGTTTTAGATTTATCTTGCTCTTACATGTTTTCTTGCAATAGCAATTTTTCTTTTTTCATAGTGATTAAATTATAAAACCTGTGCATGTAATATTTCTACAGTAGCCATGTTTCAATATCACCTATCACCTGTAAAAATTCCAGCTCTCAACTCTATGTTTAAGATATCACCTAAAAATAATATATATGTTGCATTATATAAGTAGAGAATGAAAGATTGTTAATATGCATGTGTTTATGCCATGTAGTACTTCTAATAATTGGTGCTAAGTAATGTGATTGGTTGGTCATGATTAGGAGTTGCATGGAGCTGCATATATAGCAAGAAAATGTTAGTTGTTAACAACATAAATGATAAATGCATATAGTTGTATCTCTGCTGTTATGGCTGCATGTACAGTTTGTGTGGTGGTGATATTTTTGTGATGCAAATGACCTTTTTTGTAGATATGTTGAATACAAAAGATGTAGATAATTTACTTTTCCTTCTTTTCCTAAAATTTCATTATTTTTGTCCAGCTGGTTTAGGAGTTATGATTTTACAAGTTTGCTATCAGCTTTTGCATGTGCTTTGAACAGATCTGAATGATTGTATTATTTGGCTTATTTAAACATGGAATCATATTTTGGTGATAATAGGATAGTTGTAGTTCTTTTCCAAAGCTTTTTAAAATGTCTAAGATCACTGTTTTTGGTGGTCTAGAACTACAGTTATGCATTTCTGAATTTACTATCAGCTTTCTGCCCTTAATTGTATAAGCTCTGCTTCACGATGTATTTTGACCTTGTTAGTTGTTGAATCAGCTTTTGATGTTAATACCAAAGTTGTATACAATTTCCTAATCTTTCCATAAAGTCTAGGATCACCTTTGTTTGATGTCTATAACTCCAGTTATGGTTGAAACAAGTGGCTTTTGTATTGCTGTCCAGATTCTGTGCATGTACTAAGTTGATTGCATTAGCTTACTCTTATTTGGCTAAACATGGTTAGTTAATTCTTGATTGATGAATGCTTGGAAGAGCTAAACTTAAGTTAACTAGGTTCCATGCTTGATGTGCTTGCTATCTTTTTATAATAGATTGTGTGATGTTTAGTTAAACAACTCTAATTGCATATGTCTTGAGGTGTAACCTTATACTTGTCTTGAATGCTTTTATATGATGCATCTCATTCATGCACTTGCATTGTTTCATCTCATCTAGGTACGCTAGATGCACAACGCATGGACGTGAAGCACATGATAATGGAGTCGAACCAGAAGACGGTGTTGGTGGACCTATCCCGAAGATGGAAGGACCCCTGGAGTGCATGCCTAGAGTGGAAGATGTTCCCCAAGACGGTGCAAGCTAACTGAACTGACTTTGTGTTGGATTCTAGGCAAGCCCCGGAGGATTCTAAACCTCCTATGTTTTACAAATATCAATTTAAGTCCTTTTATGTTTGATGCATTAGGTTATAGGAGTTGATTGGAAACTCTTGATGCATATAATTTCCTTATCCATACATATACCTTGAACCCTGTGTAGGTCTAGGATCAAATATATGCTTAGCCATGCTTAGACCGGTAGAACTCGGGTGATTTCCTGTCACCTACGAGATATAGGTGGATACTGGAGCACGGTTGGCTATATTTTCTATCGTGGAAAAATAACCATGGGATGTAATCTAAGTGGAGACCGGGTGGGATTTCATATGCAATGGTGTTGGGTTGGCTATGTTGATTCCGTCTGTGTCGATTAAGGACCGTACCATTATTGGCACATCTGCCAAGATTGAACGCAGGCCTCTCACTTAGCTGGCCGGATAACTCATTCTGACCGTGAAACCGAGTAGCTCAACTCAGGCCGGGCCTTGTTCTATTATAGTGCGCACTCTGATGGTAGTAAGGATGTGTGGGGAGCCAGACATGAGCCCAAGGGTAGGCCAAGCCGGAACGTCCTAGCAGCTGGTTGTCCCTGGTTGTGCAGCGCTGATCGAACCCACGAATTCAACCTAAGTTGTACCAAAGGTGACCTAAGACTACCTTGGAGTAGGTATGTCTAGGTTTGTGTTAGGAATAAATTCCCAGCTGGTTGAAATCGATTCGAATCGCCATCTCTCCCAGATAGTGAGAAACTTGACTAGCTCCAGCATCGTAGTAATTGGATTATGGAATACGATAGTTCTGATGAATATGAAAATCTTACACCGGCTATGGTTACTATTGTTATGGTACTAAATCATATACCACATGTTTAGCATAGGTTAGTGCTAATCTAGAGATGGATAGCTATAATTAACTTGATGACTGAATTATAAAATGTATAGCTGAATTAGTGGCTTTTTATGCAAAATGTTGTCAAGCTAGCTCCACTTATAAAGCCTTGCATAATCCTTGGTGTCACTGTATTTTTTTGTTTATGACGGGTAAGTCTAGCTAAGTACATTTGAGTACTCAGGGTTTATCCCACCATGTTGTAGGTGAAGTTCTCGGCCTGCTGAAAATGGTGGCTAACCGCCAATGGGCTCGGCGACTCTATATACTGTTCTTATCTATACGCTTTTATCAGAGGATGTCACGAATGCTAGCAATGTATTTGGAACTTATATTATTGTAATCAGTTGAAAGCTATGTTGTTTTCACTAATCGGTTTTGAAATCCAAACTTGTATTATTATTTGTGAACTCATTGTAAACATTATTTCCAATGCAACTCTGTGTATATGATGTGTATTTGCTTAATCGTGCGATCTTGGTTGTGATGTGGATTTACCGAGGTCCTTCGTGACACTCGGCGGACTACCAGGTTTATATAAGTGAAAGTATGTGCGCGTCAACGTGTTAAACGGGGACAGCCATACTTGATCTTGTATAAATTTGACGATTCTGTCACACACACCAACAGGGAAATTTTAGTTTACAGTAGTGATATATGCCCGTGCGTTGCACCGGGGTCATAATTTTTTGAATTGAACCTTTTAGGCTAGTCTAAGTGAAAGTTTCATGTGAGTTTCATTTGCATTAAATGGGTTGCCACATAGGTATTTTTTATGACATGGCAGTGTCTATTTAAGAAGAGAGAGAAGAAATAAGTTTGATGAAACTTTCTTGGCACGATTACCAACAATCTATGAGTCATGAAATTAAATGCATATGAAACTCTAGAATGAAACTTTGTATTGAGAGTGGGTGTTTCATCCGAGTTTCATTGTCTTGGTAACAACGCCATGAAACTATCCACTGAGATTGGACTTAGTGATCAGACACGGACACCTGGATCTAGTCTTCGTATCATAACCGGATAGGACAGAAGCGGCCATGTGCCCGCTGAGTGGAGTATCATGCGTATCGGACACGAACGGGTGAGCAGGGAACAAAATTTGGTATCATAGGGTAGATGATGACTTTAGAGTCTTTTTAGGTGTAGAGATTATTAACTAAATTATTAATTAAATCATTAGTTAAATTAATTAAACTAATTAAATTGAAATATCAGCTAGAATTGTCAAGCACTTGGGGCTTTGAGTTCAGGACCACCGTAGGGACATCATCACATGCTAACAAAGAGACCTGTTAAGGATCTATTGTTAGCACCACCGATACTTTTGTAGAAATGCACATTTTATTATGGATAATCTGTCAGTTGTATTCCAGCCTATGTATACTAAGATTTAGCTAACTTCCACCTGATGTCTTTGACGACTTGCATCAGTGATGGTCATTCATCCTGTTGAAAAAAACCTAGAGTCGAGTACTACGATGCTAGATATCTTACAAATATGTATCACCACTTAAATAACAATGTCAATCCGAGTATAAGGGGAAAATACCGCCAAGTTAGCGCTACCTACTACAAACAACATAGCAAGAATAAATATAGTCCTATAAGACTCAATATTTTGGGTACTATATACTGCATAAATGAGCATTATATATCCTATAGTAAGAACACAATTCTATGGTCTAAGTGCAACTTCTAAAGAATACACTAGCCCATCTTTCAAGATGCTAAAATATATAAAATTCATTTCAACAAGCATTTGGAACTTGAAACAGCATGACATTTAGGTAGTGTGCTTCTTTTGCTACATCAAAAGAGATGGACTCAATCCAACTAAGTGCTTGGGTGTATAAGAATTCACTATGACAGTTTCCTTGCATAACATAAATGTAGTTGGATAACAAGCCATTAGAATAAGGGGCGACTAGCTTCAAAGATGGTCGCTGATACCGTTACATTGGCATACCTTCATGGATCTTTTAACCCTCGGCTTTTCTCAGGAGATCCTCCCTCGTTACTACCTCATGTGCATAAAGAATGTGCCTGCTTACAGTAAAAATGGCTTGTTGCACCATTCAAAAAATGGTTTGTTGCATTTGACACAAAAGGGTTGAGATTTTCAGCATTACTGACCTGAATCCAGTAGTATTCTTGAATATTAAGAAGCATAATTCTGAATTGCAAATTGGACTAAACCTATGCTCAATCAAACCCATGAGACCAGATGAGGGCTAATCTTGCACAAATAAACCTAACATGTACAGCAGAGTATCAGGAAATGTGGGAGCTGCTGCTCTCTCGCACTACAAGACTTTATCTTATGTAACCATATGCCTTTCTAGCTGTTTTTACACTTAGGCATATCATATACAATATCGATGTTTTATCTGAGGCCTTGTCGGTCTCAAGGTTAGACAGATATGATGCTACAGACTAGTGGCCTTGTTTGATAGTATGAGCATCGATAACTTATAGGAAAAATGTAACCTTGACTTGAATTACAATTATTTTGTAGTATGGAAATAGAAGGGTGAACTATACTACACAACAATTGACATTTTCATCTATCTCCACCACAAGCTATTGAGTGGACCATATGAACCCAAATATATTATTATGTAATTTTTTCAATCTTATTAAAGGTACACATAGTTCTATTTGGAATTTGTTTCAATTGATACGCAGAAACTCATTTAAACTATAAAAAATAGTGAATTATTTCCGAAATTACCAAAATCTCATATTTCCTTAACTTGTGGTAAATGTAAGGTTTTGTCAAATTTTGATCTAAGGTGTCCAAACTTCAATTTCCTTGGTCAATATATTTCTTGTGTCCATATTTCGATTAACTTCCCTCTGTGTTATCTCCATAACCGACAAGAAAATGCATAAATTCACAGAACAATGCACATTTCCCTATGTTTTATTAGTAAAGCGAAATTATCGTGTCGGTTACACGCACTCACCGGTCAATTGTAATTATCCTGTTGGTTATTTAGTTTTCCTGTGTGTTTTCTGGAAACCGCTGAGAAAATTATATTATCCTATCGGTTATGTATATTTCTTGTGTGTTTTCCGAGAATTCTTAGGGAAACTTGGGTTTCCAGTAGTTTGTCCACTCCATAAACACTGATTTTGCCACAACCGTAAGATCGACTATGTGAACGGGTGAAGCGGGCATCTTAAACATTTAACCTCTTATTTCATTGGATGCATACACAGACCTTAAGGGAGTGCGTATGGGTCATATGTACTTAGGGACTACACCTTTGACTGCATATCCTTCCACCAACACTTCCTTTGTACTGACAAATATAAACCTTTCCTGATGTGAAACTTATAATGGAGACACCTCATCTTTAATATGGAGGGTTCAAGTTGTGTAAAATCAAGATCTAAGATGTGTCACATTTATTTATTCATTGGTAGAAGATATCAAATCATATTGGCAAGATAGTTCAACATTAATATATCTGTTGTGGGTACATATATCTACATTAATATGTGCCACTGCAAGTATACATGTTTATCTCTATAACAGATACATATATGAATATTAAGATGTGCCACTGCTTGTATCCATATATATCTCTATTGTGGATACAAATTATATATTAGGATGTACAGCTGCATGTATACATATATCCCCATTGTAGATAGATATATCAACCTTAAGATGTGCCACTGCATGTATATAAACCGGACTGAACAAGGCAATATTCATACCAGAACCCAAGTTCAACAAATATACCACCAATACTGATCTTCCCACTTGCCACTCGTACTCAGCAAGACAATGAAGACCGAGTGCGCTGCTCTGTGCATTGTCCTGATGATTATGTCTCCAACCCTCTTATCCTGCGCTGATGGTTGGCGTATGTACATAACTTGTTTTGTACTTAAAATAATTCCACTCGTGCATGGTTTATAAAGTAAAGTTGTGGATGCATGCAGTAATGGCGAATATCCCTCTACCTGGATGCACTGAAGCGTGTTGCCAAACAAAATGCTTGGAGTATGCCAATACGTCTCATCTAGTGGCGAAGAACTCCCATTGTGGGAAGCCAACTATTTGCCTGTGTGAGTGTTCTGCCAAGCAGCATCTGCCGCTTACTACCGAAGTCATGGGATTAGCTGATGCAGAGCACGATAATGGAACTTTTGTTTGAATTTAATATATAGGATTTAAATTGTCACCAATGATGGATAGCATGGTTACATGGAGGCAGACAATACCACATGGCAAGCTCTTGCGTGTACTTCATCCATGACCTGTTTCAATCCAATTACAATAAAATGATTGTGCATCTTTCCTATACTTTTCTTCCATCCGATTATAATAAAATGTTTTGGTTACGACTAAATTATTTCAGACCATGCTGAGTTTGATACTTTCAAAATAGGCCTGGTGATTCCTTGGGTTTGGTCGAATTATGCAAAACCTGACCAAGAACTCCTTTGCACGAGATCACCCAAGAATCAATCGGACTATTGTGCACCATGTTGCCTGATACCAACGACCTTTGGGGCAGTTTGTTCTCCCTAACAAAAGGCTAATGGTCATGGCTCTACCGGATGGGAACAGGACTGGGGAGAAAACTTTGGGCGTAGGCCTAGGCCCCCTACTCCCATGGTTGACAGGCGACTGCCAAGTGTCGGTAATAGCCTCGTTTTGGAATGTCAGCCATTAGTAGTAGCATGTGGGGATAAACAGTTGGGGATGAGCGAGGTCAAACAAGTCGAGTTTTTATGTGTTGGACGGTTCCCACTGTTGGGTTAGGTGTTCTACATGCTCAAATGCTACTAGTATGTCGGCTTGAGCCAAAGTGAACCGGATTTTTTTTTTCATGTAAAAAGTCCCCTATCTCCCAGAATTATTGCGGTGGTAAGATTTTCCTCCTTGAACTTTAAAACCAGACATCTTCACCCCTGAACTCTCGAAACCTTTCAAATTACCTCTTTGCTTGGTTTGGAGTGGTTTTGAATGCGGTTTTATCTTTTTTTAGCTAAAAATAATTCTGCAAATAAGCGATCTATTTAAAAACATAGAAAATGTCTCTAAACTTTCATATTTTAAAAATCCATAAATACATTTGGGACAAATCTGAACAAAATATTCAAAGGTCATAAAAACATCTTTATAAACTTCAAATAGCAAAGTTTTAGCTCTACAAAAATTGGAAAATATCTAGAAAATTCTCAAAAATACTAATTAATCTATAAACAAGTTTTAAAAACTTTGCACAGTAAAAATATGAGATGCAACTAGCATCAATGCAAAATACATTAATGTTGAATGATTTCATGCTATTCATTCATGCTGGTTGCATATCATGTTTGTTGTTGAGAAAAGTTTTTCAAAACATGTTTACATATAAACTAGAATGTTGTATGAATTTTTTATATTTTTATGGATAATTTTCTGTTTTCTCTAGAGCTAAATCTAATTTTAAGTTTCTAGAGTTACCTTTTGAGCTCTAAATATTTTATAGTATTGTGGTATCCCAATGTATCTTAAGAATTATTTGGAAATTTTAAAAGCTTTGAAATATTTTCTGTTTTTTAAAACCTTGTGACGAGAGTCAAACATAGGGGTATGTCAAGTGTTGATGGGATCATCGGTCAGGGGTTCGTGGGCTAAGCCCATCGGGTACGCTCGCAATAATTCGAATCCCCGGCACGCTCCTAGCCTCTGCTCAGCGCTCAGGCGCTCGCTAAGGCCCTGGGCTCCTGACCGACGGCAGACCGAGCCTGATCCCCGAGCTTCCCTCGGCCCTAGCAAGCGCCCGAGCAAGGATCCAATGCCCTAGGCATCACCACTCAACCGATCGAGTGTCCATGGCTCGGGAGCTTCCCAGAGTTGCCAGAACCGATGGGTGCACAGTGCTGTTGCCCACTCCTTCGACAATGTCACATGGGTGGCGTGACACAAGAAGACAGGCCCCGGCGCTGGCACCAGGGGCAGGGCTCCTAGGCCTGCTCATCAGCGCCGTAGGCCAAGCGCCTTTGCCTCCATGGAAGCCTCAAGAAGGATCACTCGATGGAGACCGGTCCGAGCTGATAGCCCTAGACCGTCAATGCGTCAGGGTCAGAAGAGCCAGTGGCGCCCGAGGCCACCCTAGCTCGATGACAATAATGCTGGAGTCCATCCACGCTGTATTAGCACCCTCCTAGACACCAGCGCATGTAGACCATAGATCTCTGAGGGGGAGGTTAGATCATATAGAGAGGGAGGTCAGATCATATAGAGAGGGGGAGGACAAGACCAGACAGGTCAAGGGGCAACAGAATAGAGCAACTCTTCCGAGCCTGGCCCAGAGGCAGAGTAAGTATAGAGGAACGACCGAGTGTTCCTCCCCATGGCAATCCCGTGTGAAAGCAAAGTGTTCTCCCTTGCAGGGGAAACCAACCTCACCACCGACAAGCCTAGGATAGCACAAAAGGATCCCCTATCAAATCTCTTTCTTCTTTGATGTCGATTTGGGTGTTCTCGAAGACAAAGAACAAACACAGCTAGATGTAGGGCTCCGACAGCCTGAACTAGGATAAATCACTGTCTTTTCTTGTGTTCTTGAGTCCACCAAGCCACTAGAGACCCATTCTACTTGGCACCCAACAAACAACAATGCTTGCCACGACAACCAATGCGTGACAACTCGCGCGCCAGGTAGGGGAGTTCGTCAAGTGTGAGCAAGGCTCTACGGTGGCCAGAGCCACCTACCTCATCGCTGGAGCATGCGGAGCCACCCTAGAAGATGGCATCCACTTCCCTAGCAAGTTCTTCATCACAGCCGGCGTCTTCACCCCTGGCCAGGTCCTCAACTTTAGGAGCCTAGCCTTCGCCACTGACTGCTACAACTAGCTTAACTCACTCAAGGAGGCTAAGCCAGTGGACAATGAGAACCCGGTGCCACGCCTTCCATCAAGCCCCCGGGGCGTGTTTTTGGACCTTCTCCCACTAGATCCCGGCCAGATCTACCAGGATCTCCACAGAGGGAGGACCCTACCCCCACGACAAAGGGCAGATGTGTTTTTTGATATTCAGGGGGGACGAGACCCCTTAACCTCGGCACCAGCTATGGCCCTTCTTATGGGAGGTGAACATGGTAGGTGTAGCACCTTCTTGGCGCCTGCGCTGGTCGGAGATGTCTGCTACCTTCAACCTCCATGACTACTCGGCCATGTGCTGAGCACTGGCCGCTTCCCACTCGTCATCAATCCCATCATCAGTCGCGCTCACCTCATGAAGGTGCTCTAACGGGGCAGCGGCCTCAACATCCTGTACGCCAGCACCTTTGACCATATGAGAATCCCGAGGGGAAGCCTCTGCCCAACGAGGACCGCCTTTTTTGGGATCATCCCGGGGATGTAGGCCACCCCCTCAGAGGCATCAATCTTTCGGTCATATTCAAGGACCCCTCTAACTTCCGAAAGGATGTCCTCACCTTTGTGGTCGTGGATTTCCTAGGTCCCTTCCATGCCTTACTAGGCCAGTCATGCTACGCGAAGTTCATGGACATCCCCACTATGGTTACCTAAAGGTCAAGATGCCCGCCCCATGGGGGCTCATCACCATGGCCTCCCTTGCCTCTAGGGCCTACTTCTGCGAGCAAGAAGGCGTAACCCTCATGGCCGTGGCGATGGTCGCACCGAATTTGCCCAGATCAGGCACCAGTTATTGGAGGAGGCCCCCGACAGCACGAAGGGGAGCCCCGACGACCAAGTTCCACCCAAGTAACGACACCTAGGTGATTTAGATCGACCCTCACGACCTCAACAGGCTTATCCACATAGGTGTCAGCATGTCTCTTGAGTTGGAGGCATCCCTCACGTTGTTCCTACATGAGAACGCAGATGTTTTCGCATGGAAGCCCTCCAACATGCCGCACATCCCCCAAAAGGTTGTCGAGCACTGCCTCAACATCAAATTGGATGCAAAGCCTATTCAGCGGTGCCTCCGCCACTTCGATGAGGAGAGACGAAAGGCGATCAGTGATGAGCTCGCTAGGGTCCTGGCCGCGGGCTTCATCAAGGTTGTCAAACTACCTGACTGGCTTGCCGACCTTGTTCTGGTCAATAAGAAGAATGAGAAGTGGAGGATGTGTGTCGACTACACAAGCCTCCACTAGGCCTATCCAAAGGATCCTTTCTCCCTTCCTCGGTTCGATCAAGTGGTTGATTCCACGGTAGATTGCGAGGTCCTCTGCTTTCTAGACACGCACTTTGTCTACCACCACATAGTGATGAGGCCCACTGACCATCTCGCCACCACCTTCATCACCCTCTTTGGTGTTTTTTCTGCTATGTTTCAATGCCTTTCGTCTTACAGAACGTTGGGGCGACTTTCCATCGCTGCATGCAGCAATGTTTCCATAAGCAAATCGGTTGGAATTTTGAAGTATACATCGATGACATCGTCATGAAGACCCGGAGAGCCGCATAGTTGATCGTAGACCCAAAGGAAACCTTCTCCAACTTCTAGGCCAATCACATCAAGCTGAACCCCTAGAAGTGCGTTTTTTGGGTCCCCTCGGGGAATCTGCTTGGTTTCATCATTTCCGAGCATGGCATCGAAGCCACACCCCAAAAAGAAGTCTACCATCATTGGCATGGAGTGTAAGGAATCGGGCCACACCCTCAAGGTGCAGAGGCTAGTGTACTTCATCAGTGAAGTCCTCTCCGACTCTAAGGCCTGCTACCCTCAGGTCCAGAAACTCCTCTATGTTGTGCTCATCACCAAACGCAAGCTCTAGCACTACCTCAACGGCCACCATATCGTGGTGGTGTCCTCCAGTGGCCTTGGTGACATCATCGACAACCGCAAGTTCTCTGGCTGCATAGCCAAATGGGGTCTCGAGCTCATGGGCCTCAACATCACCTACGTCCCCCGCACCACCGTCAAGTCCCAGGTTCTGGTATACATATATCTAATATATTGTGGATACACATTTACCTCGATTAAGATGTGCCACTACTTGTATACACATATATCTCTATTGTAGATAGATATATCAACCTTAAGATGTGCCACTGCATGTATATAAACCTGACCGAACAAGGCAATATGCATACCAGAACACAAGTTCAACAAATATACCACCAATGTCGATCATCCCCACTTTCCAGTAGTACTCAACAAGACAATGCAGACCAAGTGCACTGCTCTTTGCATTGTCTTGGTGATTATGTCTTTAATCCTCTCATCCTGATATCCTCGTAAGTATTTAACTTCTTTTGTACTTACAATAACAAGATGAATTCCCCGCGCGTTGCTGCGGGAATTTGTAGAGAGTGATTTTGCAATAGTTAGGAACGAAAGAAGCAAGCAACTCTATTGCATTGTTAGAACATTTAGGTTTGTGATGTTGAGACGCTAATGTTTCTAAAATTTATGTGAAGAAGGATATCAAAAGATGTTTAGCTATTACACACACTCAAGCTATCTGACATTACATGTCTATCTACGCAGGTTCCCATCTTCTCTTGGTTCACCTACTTCTTCTAAATTGTTACTGACTAATAACAACAAACAACATTATATATGCAGAGGTGTGAAATATATAAAAAACGATGCTAGCTACTCATGTGTTCTTCTAAATATGAAATAACACAAATACTAAAAAAAGAATTACCAGAACTATCATATTGAAGGTTGAAAACATCAATGGAAGAGGTGGTACATGTGTTTAAAACAACTTTGGGCTTTATAGTGAAATGAGCAATCATGACAACAACCTTTAGATGGTCCTCAAAGAACATGGTACAGTTCTAATCACACTTGCAACCAACTAAAACAATATGTTCAAATGAAATACTGAGAAAATAATCATGAAAGTCTGAAATTCATTAGTGCGTATACAAACTTGCACAGATGCTACCGGTGTCACCGTGTGAAAAAGGAAGCAAATATCAAATGGAGAATGTTGGTCTTGTATGACCAATTTGAAAAAAAATATCAGTAGTGCATCTTTTTCATTCACTAATTAACATATGCCAAATAGATATATAATCTGCATCGTGTGTCTACTTCAAATAGCAACCCGGCCTTGCTGATTGGTTTACTTGATTGTGGCAAGAGAAGGAAACTTCGATTGGAATCCTGCGCCCAACTTCGATTGGAATCCTGCACCTATTATTTGGTAGGATGGGGAAAGAGAGAAAAGAACTTACCTAGAAGATGTGGGCATCGCTTCCTGCTGCATGCAGCGAGCAGCATGCGTGCTTTCAGATATAGGCCAACATTGCCTTCAGTGTGCAGCGAGCAGAATGAGCTCTCAGTGATGGGGCCTTGCAAAATGCTGATAAAGGCAAAAGCGTGAGAAATATATAGTGATGTTGAGGCTGCACAGTATGAGCACGCAGCCATTTCTCCCACCATTTCATTTCTTGGCTGCTCGTTATATATGCCACCAGTTACAGAAGTGGGCAAGTCCATCATAGATGCTTGGCTGCTCGTTATCTTGCCATTTAATTGAATGAGTTACGGGTGAGCAAGTAGGACTTAAATGTTTAGTTGAAGAAACGGCAATGAGTAAGCACGATTGGATTTCTCTCTTCCACCAAGAAGCAAAATTGAAGCATTAAGGCTGCAGTAGCTCAGGCATGCCTGGGTGCATGGGGTGGAGTTGATGCGTGGGCCAGAAGAGAATGATGACGTGGAGGGCTGTGGATTGAGAAAAATAGGCTAGTGGGGTTTTGCTTTATAAGAGTTTAAGATTCCACTCATACGTGGTTTATAAAGTCAAATTGTGGATGCATGCAGTTTTCGTATTTAATTCCATTTACATCGATGCACTCAAGCGCGTTGCCAAACAAAATGCTTGGAGTATGCAAGTATCACCAAGTGGTACAGAGCTCCCAATGTTACAAGGTGAATCTTTGCCAGTATGAGTGTTCTGCCAAGCACCATCTGCAGCTTACCACCGAAATCATGGGATTAGCTGATGCAGAGGACGATAATGGAACTTTTGTTTGAATATAATATATAGGATTAAAATTGTCACCAACGATGGACACGTTGGTTATCCGTGACCTGTTTCCATCCAGCTCTAAATAAAATAATTGTGCACCTTTCCTATACTTTTGTTCCACCCAATGTATCGGATCCAACGTTTTGGTTACAACGACTAAATTATTTCAGTCCGTGCTGAGTTTTATACTTTCATATAGGCCTGGTGATTCCTTGGGTTTGGTCGAATTATGCAAAACTTGACCAAGAACTCCTTTGCACGAGACCACCCATGAATCAATCGGACTATTGCACATTGACACGATGGTGGCAGTTTATTCTCCCAAACAAAAGGCTAATAATGGGCATGGCTCTCTGTCATGCCCTGACTGCCATGGTTAATAAACGGATGGGTTGGGAGAAAACTTTGGGCGTAGGCTTAGTGTCAGATACCTGTATCAGTTGGGCTTCCTCTCGTATGGGCCACGGCCCAGTCGCCCTGGCAACAAGCCCCAGCAGGAGCTACAAGAGGAAGGAAGGGGACATTCGGCAGGAACCAATTATCAAACTACATAACACTTATCCTTCTCTAGTTATTACTGTCACCTTCCTCCTCATGCTTCTAACTCTGTACCTGGTTCCTCTTCCTTCTCTGCTCCGACCTCCCTTCCCCTGAGGTCCTGTACTCTGATTTACACTGAATCACGTTATCGGTTAGCTAATCCAGTTGGGTTGCTAACACTTAGCTTCCCATGGCTGACGGGCAACTGCAGCATGTGGGATGTCAGCCATTAACAGTAGCATGTGGGGATAAACAGTTGGCAACGACCGAGGTCAAACAAAGTTGAGTTTTTGTGCGGGAGGGTAGCCACTGTTGGGCCAGGTGCTCCACACACCCTGCAAATGGTACTGGCATGAGCCAAAGTGAACTGGTCTTTTTTTTTCTTCTAGGACAAACTCCCCTCTATCTACCTGGAGACCATCTTGAGCTTTAAAACCAAACATCTTAACACCTGAACTCTCAAACTTTTCAAATTACGTCCCATGTTTAGAATGGTTTCGAATGTGGTTTTATCTTTCTTTACTTAAAATAATTCTAAATAATCGATATATTTAAAACCATAGAAAATGTCTCCAATCGTTTACAATTTTTTTTAGAAAAATCTATAAATAAATTGGGACAAATCTGAATAAATATTTGGAGGTAATTAAAACATCTTTATAAACTTCAAAAAAATTAGGTTTAGCTCTACAAAAATGGGAAAATATCTCAAAAGAATAGAAAATTCTAATGAATCTATAAATAAGTGTTAAAAACTTTGCACGACAGAAATATGAGGTGCATAACATGTTTTTTATTGAGAAAAGTTATCGAAACATGTGTACATCTCAATTTGAATGTTTCATGAATTTTTAGATTTTCTGGATATTTTTCCATTTTTTTAGAGCTAAATCTATTTTTTAAGTTTCTAGATTTATGTTTTTAGCTCTAAAAATTTATTTGGATTGTGGTATCCCAATGTATCTTTAGAATTTTTTGGAACTTTTCAAATCTTTGAAACATTTTCTGTTTCTTAAAAACCTTGTCAAGTCTTCAACAAATTTTAAGTGCAAAATGGACAAAATTGCATTCAAAACCACTCCAAACTAGGGCAAGTACGTAATTTGAAAGGGTTTGAGAGTTAGTGTGGTAAGATTTCTAGTTTTTGATTTCAAGAAAGAAAATCATATTATTACTATAGTAAACGAAGATAGAGTAGACTTTTGATTTTTAAGATTATTTGGGCAGCCAGGTTGTTGCATCCCAGATCCGAAGTTTGCTCATACTCTCATATCACAGCCCATGCAAACTCAACATGTGTTTGGGAACGGACTTTTGGGTCGACTCGCTTTCGGCCGTTCATGAAATTTCTTCACGTCGATAGTTCTTTTGTAGGATCGATGCATCGTAGGATGGTGACGTGAGGTAGAGTGCGTGAAGTGACCTGCGACTAACCTCCGCCACCATACCAGCCCTAGAAGGCCTCAACTTCAGCTCATTCCAAGGAGTGGAAGGGGACTACTGAGAAGGCCTCAAAATACTAAGCACCTGGGTGTAGCCCTATGTAGTTGATGATGTTGGAAAAAATGCAAATGTAAAGATGTACAATTGGGATGGGAAAGTCATGTGACCATCGTGGCAGGGTCTTCGATCATGCTGGTTGTCAGCGATGGGCTGCGTTGACAATAACTATCCGAGAAGGCAGGCTTTTGCATGGGAATGGAGGAAGAAGCACCAACCGAAAGTGATGGTACGGAGAAACACCTACTGGTACCATGTCCATAGTTTGGCAAAACTGTTGGGCAGGATTATGAAGCACTTGGTGGTGATGTCGGCTCGAACCACCGTCGGGACAGGAGGCGAGGGTGCATGAATCAATGAGCTATATGTTCAAACAGGGACTAGTATGATGTTAAGTGACATTATTACATATATGTACTTGTTAAATAACTGAATCAGTGTATGGCTAATGCTATGTTTTTTTATGTCATCCTAAATCTGTGCATAGATTTTTAACCGTTAGTACACAAATGATTTTGCTGCCCAAACATTAACTGAGGCGGTCACAAAATCCATCCACCTCGTAAAATGCCTGAGGATTTATGGAGGCAGACGTTTTTATTTACGGAGGCAGTCATAGCTAACCGTCTCGCAAAATGCATTTACTGAGGCAGGCATTTTGTTTATGGAGGCGGTCAAAAATGTCTGCCTCGCTAAATCGATTTACGAAGGCAGTAAAAAGTGCCCGCCTGAGTAAATCGATTTATGGAGACAGTAAAAAATGCCCACATATTTAACTCATTGATGGAGGCGGGCATTTATAAGGCATCCGCCTCCGTAAGTCAGGCCCAGCCCAGCAAGATCCGGCAGCCCACTACTGTGCTAGCTTGTATATATGCGAAAGTTAGGGTTTCAACAACCCCACAACCACTCTTGTCTCTCTCCCTCACCCCCGTAGCTACGCGTCTCTCTCCCTCAATCCGTCAACCCCACAACCGCACGTCTCTCTCCGTCACCACTGCAGCCGTGCCTCTCTCTCCCACTACCACAACAGCAACCCCAAAGATAGGTTGAGAACTTTGGCGTCTGTGAGCGGCTCGGCGGTAGCACCTCCTCTGGTGGCTCAGCTTGCTCAGAGGTCAGCGCGCCTCCACTGAGCGGATCTGGCGGTGGCACCCCTCCCCACCCTAGCAGCGCCGGCGGTGGCACCCCCTCCCCACCCACCCGAGCAAGCTAGCTGCGGCGCTGCTCCCCACCCTCCGTGCAGCGGCGATGGCGCCCCTCCCCCAACCTCCGAGCAGCGGTGGCGGAAGCACCCCTCCCCACCATCCGAGCATGGATCTGGTGGAGGAGGGCATGGATCCAGTGACCCACGGTGGCGGTGGGCATAGATCCGACAAGGAGCAATGGAGGTGGCACGGTGGAAGTCCTCCAAGCAGTGGCGAGCATCTCTGACCACCAGCGATGAGCGGTGGTACGCGGATCTAGCGGCGGCATTGGCGTTCCTAGAAGCCGGCTTGGCATTGGGTTTGGGATTGGCCTCGACATCGAGCCTGGTTTTTTTTTGTTTTTTTATTGATTAACCAAGGTGGACGTTCTAAGGCGCCCGCCTCTGTTAATACATTAATCGAGGAGGGCAAAGCAACCGCCTCCATAGGTCTCCATAAATGGAGGCCTTTGATTCGAGGCAGTTGGGATGCCCGCCTCGGTTACCCATTTCTGCCAACCTCCATTAAGTTTTCCATAGAAGTGAACATTGAATTGGTCTTAATGTTTGATCCAATATATAGAGTTTTAGATATGCAAGGTTTTATTTTTTTACCTTGTTTAATTGAGCCCGATGGATTGTTAGTTGTAATATTAAACTATTTTCAAAATTTTCGAAACCTAATATTTCCTTGTCTTGATTAAATGTAAGGTTTTAGCAAATTTTGAGATGCATACGGGTTCAAATTTGATGGAAGGTGTGCAAACTTCAAAGTTTGACTTGAGTTTCCTTGAACTATATTGTTTAAGGAGTATCTATATTGTTAACGATGTGCAAGCACTCTTAGTTGAAAACATTTGAAAATTTCATGGCAAGTATATACACCGATAACATGACTCCATGCAATGTTTTAGATTTTTCAAGCCACTTTAGGTATTATTGAAATTATTTTGTGGTAATCTAGATAGAGAATGTTGAATTATGCCTAGACAACAATTGAATTTTTCATCTATCTCCACCGCAAACGACTGAATGGACCACATGAGCCCAAATATATTTTTAACGTAATGTTTTCAATATTATTAGGGGTACACAAAGTTCAATTTGGAATTTGTTTCAATTAACATGCAAATTCATTTAGCTATACAGAACAGTGAAGTTTTTAAAAAAATTCTGAAACCTCATATTTCCTTAACTTGTGGTAAATGTAAGGTTTTGTCAAATTTTGAGGTGCATACGTTCATTTTGTCCATTTTTTTAAATGTAAGTATGACTTGAATTACACTGAGGTGCCCGTTTCCATCTTTCATTTTGGAGGAATTGGAATATACATAATGGATTAGGCTATTTGTCTTGGAATTTGACATTCCACCACTTTCCTAAGTTCACATATAAGCCTATCTCAATTTTTTAGGTTGGGACATGAAAATTGATTCCATAGATCACCATGCTATGTTTCTACTATCCATCTTATATCACGCCCTTCAACTGGTTCCCTAGGGTAAAAAATGCAACTATAAGTATATCCCTTGTATGGCTATAATAATATACAAATATATTCCATATACAACCATATTAGCTTGATTAATCGGTGCCAAAATTATAATTATTAGAATGAATTGAAATCCAAGGATCTAAACCCGGCCCAAATTTTGTTTGAGGTGTGTCCATTTTGTGAATGATTTATATGGTCTGTTTATTAACATTATTTCAAAACTTTATTGCAAGCATATGCACCAAAAATATGACTCCATGCAAATTTTTAGTTTTTGTTGGAAAACAGGGTTTCCAACAAACGGTGGATAATGGGACCTTCGCCTGGGCGGAGGCTCCAGGCGAAGATGAATGAGAATGTGGGACCTGACTCAATTAGGATTTCATAAACTGATTCACCTCCCCCGTTTACATAGGATCTGGCTTCTCCTTTTATAGGGCACTGTTTGCTACTGTTCCATTGTACATATTTGCCCTATAACAGCTAAGGTATATTCCCAGAATATCCTTAGACTAGTATAAATCTTCAGGGGTAACCTGGGTCTTTTACTCCTACACCGCCTTTGTTTCTTGGGCCTCGACCTTAGGCCCACGGGAAGCCCTTCTTCGACCTTGGACTGCGGCGCTGCAGGAGCTCTCTTCTCTGGGGCGAGGATCGCACGGCCTCTGCCCAAGCCGCCTGGGCCTCCGTCTTCGCTCTGCGGTCACCGCCAAGAGATTCTCCTGGATATCTTTGAAGCCATGCTTGGGCCTCCGCCTTTCTGGCGATCAGAGGCGAAGGTTCTCCTTGGCATTCCTTCATTTTGGCCTTCGTCTTGCCAACGGTCGGGTCCGAAGGCTCCTCCTAGTACACCTGCATGTCATCACACATGTAAAAAGTTGATGTTATGTAGGAGCCTCCGCTACTCATATGTCTATGGCCCAATAGTTCCCCCTTGAGGGCATGGTCTGATGCGAGCGGGCCATGACCCTCAATTTTATCATTGATATTGAGTTGTGGAGGCTTCCCCCCTTTCCCCCCTAGGTCACCCGGATTAGACCGTTGTGGCTGTGACGTGTAGCTTTTTATTGGTTGCGGTAGCTCAAGAACCGATGCGTTGCTGAACGGATGTGACCATTGAGCGCAGGAGTTGAAATGTCGGCCCGCGTCCTATATAAGGGGGTGGCAGGTAGAGGTCCCCCCCCCACACCACCTGAACCATTGCTTTCATTCCTTTCACTTTCTAAGTCTCCTTACGCATTTAGCCTTCGCTTAGTTGTGGTTTGCCTTCGCTTCTCCTTTGGTCTTTCTAGTGCTTTAGAGGTGTTAGGGCTAGTGGTTGGTCTGCGCATTTTGAGGAGTGTATGGTTGCTAGCACGGCAGCTTAGGAGCTTGAGGAGGACCTTTCTAGCGTTGAAGCCTCCGTTGGCGATCTCGTCACCGCCGAGGAAGCTGAAGACATGGCTGGTGCTGTTAGGACATGGGATTTTGCACCTTGGCTCATGACCAAGGATATGATCAAGGTTCTCGAGCAAGAGGGCTGCTTTGGTGTGGATAAGGCGAAGCCTCCGTAGGGCAAAATGATTCCTCGGCCACAAGGTACTGATGCCGTTGTGTTTCGTGACTTCTTTGCATGCGGTCTTCACTTCCCCTCCGTGCGGTTTCTTTGTCATGTTTTGGAAGCTTTCGATGTACAGCTACATCATCTTACACCAAATGGTATTCTTACTTTGAGCAAGTTTTGCCGTGCCTGTCTGTCTTATGGTGCGGAGCCACATACTGGCACATTTTGTGAATATTATGAGCTTCAATGCCAGCCTAAGAAAGTCAGCAAAGACCAGCTTGCGGCTCAGTATGGGAGTTGTGTTTTTATGCCTAAGAGGCAGCAGAAGGGCGAGAGGATGGAAATCTCTTTTGCTCAGAAGAATAAGTGAAATAAGGACTGGATGCAGTATTGGTTCTATGTCAGGACTGGTGGCATGACTTCCACGGATAGCGAAGGGAAAAAGCATACTCGCTATCCACTAGCTTCGGTTATGACTCTGATGAAGCCTTCGACCCAAGGAACTCCTGGAGCGGAGGTTGTTGAGGGACGTGAGGCTTGTGACAAAGCCTTCGCTTTGGCATGCCGTTACTCCGGAGGCCGTGACCTGGTGGAGGAGATGGTGGCTTCCAAGTGTTCGCTGCTTGGCCGGAATAGGCCAACAATGAGGATCGAGTTGGTCAGTTTGCCTATTTTTGGTGATGGAGTTGGGGGTCCCATTTCCCCGTTTTGATGTGAAGCGGGCGGAGGATGTAAGTGCTAGCGATTTTGTCGCTACCATGGAGGAGGAGGCGCACGAAATCCTCAGCGAGATGTCTGACAAGGAATCGCGGGCACCATCCCTCATCTAAATCGTGTGTTTGAGGAGCTTGGGATACATCATGATGAACACATGGTTCCTCTTAAGGTGTTGAAGTCACTAGAGGACAAGGCGAGGAAAGCCGTAGCGAAGAATGTGACTGCTGCTGTGGAGGCGAAGAAGAGGAAGGGCTCTGGTCGAGTGAAGTCCGTTAGTAAAAAACATAAAATTGGGTCTACCCCTGCTGCCGCTTCCATTGGTACTGGTGAGGAGACAGGGTAGAATGTTGGCAGAGGCTCTGTCTCTACGCCCTTGAGCACAGGGGACGAGCAGTCCGCGGCTTTCGCCAACTTGGGAGAGGATGACTTTGTTGGCGACGCCCTTCAGGGGTTGAGCGACGCCGCTGTCACTGAGCCCGTTGAGGTTGACCCTATACCCAACATTTTGGGCGATGACACGTCTAGTTCGGAGGGCGGTGACACTGTGGGCCAGGAAGATGCTCCTGCTGCAGGCAGTCGTCCTGCGAAGGCTCCTCTGTTTGAGAAGTCTAAAGATGGGACTGAGGATAGGCCACCTGCGGCCCAGCTTCGTGATTTGGAACCTTCAGTCGGTTCGTGTCATGGGGAGGACGTCGAGATGGATGCCGCACAAGGTATTTTATACCTGAGTAAGTATTTCCTTTCTATTATTATTTATGTTTATTGTTTTTTTTTTTTTTTTTTTTGTAGAGGTGTTGTGCCGTGTGGCTTTTTTTATGCCGTTTTTGCCTTTGCTTTTGCAGGCGATCTGACTAAGGCTATGCAGACTCCCATAGAGGGGGAGGTCCCTTTCGCCAACTGGCGTGGACCTTGCTTGGGTTGGTCTGGATGCTCCGCCGAAGGAGCCTCTGTTCCTGGGGAGAGCTGGGCTTTCAGCACCTGGTCTGGCTGGTGGGGACGGTTCGATTGTTTTGCCCTTTTATTTGGTTTCTCTTTGCTCGCTGTTGTACTGCTAGTGCGCGTTATTTTCACCTACCTTCAAGGAGCTTGGCGGATATGATAAGTGGGTGGGGGAGTATCTTGAATCTCTCTATAAGGAGATAGGACGTTGTTTTGCAGCTTTTGCCTTATTGGTTGTCTTTTTGTGCTTACGTTTCTTATGCTCCTTGGTTTTTTTAGCTCGAGCGCGCCAGCATTTGAAGAAGGTGAACTTCTACACTCTTCAAAGGTATAACCTCGAGCAGCAATATGTGGTGAGTTTTTTTTAGTTTTCCTTTCTTTTATTTCTGTTTGTATCTCTCTTTCTTTTTTTCTTCTTTATCGGTTTTGTTTTTGTTAGAGCCATCACAAGGCGGAGGCCCTTGAGAAATGGGCTACGCAGGAGGTTGCTGACCAAGATGTGGCCTTCGAGGGCCTCCAAAATGAAATGTATAAAGTTGAAGCCGCTAATCGACAGCTCTCAGATGAAATTGATGGTCTCTGTTTGGCCCAGAAGGATTTGGA
Source organism: Miscanthus floridulus (assembly GCF_019320115.1). Classification (NCBI taxonomy): domain Eukaryota; kingdom Viridiplantae; phylum Streptophyta; class Magnoliopsida; order Poales; family Poaceae; genus Miscanthus; species Miscanthus floridulus. Next base: position 15,495 of record NW_027098399.1, on the reverse strand, counting down.
TGAGCTAAAGAGCAAGGTCGAGTCTTTGAACAAAGCTCTCAAAGGCTCTAAAGCGGTCGAGCAGCTGGCCCTGGAACGGGCTCAGAAGGCTTTGGATATTAACGAGGGCCTTCAGAAAGAGGCTGAGGCTGAGCGGGAGTCCAGCAGTGCTCTGGCCGCCCAAGTTAACTTGCTCACTAAATGGTTGGATGAGGCAAAGACTCTTGGGCTTTCAGCGGGTGAGCTGTACATCAATGCGCTTGGCGAGTTTGGAGGGGTCGCAACTCCTCTGACCTCAGAGCCTTCGCCCTACAACCTTTTTGCTTGGATGAAGTCCAATTTCACCAAGCTTTCCGGTTTTGTCAAGGGAGCCATTGACTTTGGGGCGCTCCCTTTAGCTACCAACCTTTCGAAGACCCTGATAAAGTCTGGGTGCAATCATGTTGATGACTTGAGGGAAAGGAAGGAGTTTGAGAGCCCGGCGGAGCTTGGAGAGCCGACAAGGGGCCTGAATAAGACGATGAGGAACTTTATGAGGTCTTTTTGGTTCAAGATCGATCGAGCTAATGCTCGCTCTTTGGCGAAGGCACGCAGAGCTGTGGTTCATCGATTACTTATTGGCGGAGCAGGATTTGAAGAAGGCGGAAGCTCGTCATGTTGCTGCTGGAGCGCAACCTTCGCAAACTCCAAAGGCATCTGTCATGGGAGCAACCCATATCTGCAATGTGGAGGAGCCTGCGGAGGTGGTGGCCCGGGAGGTTCCAACCACGGGTGCTGGTACCCAGAAGCCCGTGGAGGCTACCCCTGCCTCTGCCAATCCGGAGGTGTAGCTTTTAGGCTTTTAGTTTTTTTGTTTTTAGTTGTAGTCGAAGGTGATGTGTTGGAGACTCTTGCCCTTTGTGTACATTCTGGCTTTTGTTGTTGATGGGTGTCTTCGCCAACTTGAATTTAATTGTAGCTTATCTTGCGTAGGTTTCCTTCTTTGGGCCTGTGTAGGAAGTGCTACCTTTGACTATGTATCAGGATGATGTCTATGTTAGCGGTGAGCTATGGGAATATTGGCTTCAAAGTTTCCCACGGCCTTCTGTTTTTTAGATGTTCGCCTTTGTGATGTACGATATTGATGATGAACACGCGGAGTTTGTTAGATCTCTTGCTTGGTGAGGACCTCGCCCGCCTGTTTAGTTTTTGTATTTGAAGTTACGCTATTTTAGTGCCCTTTTGCCTTTGTAATGATAGTAGGTCTTAATGCCTTCGGCGCTGTGCCTTTATAGCCGCCTTGTGGCTTTTGTATATTTTTTATTTTTGTTTTGATGATTGCGCTTGTAAAACGCTTTATTGTATTATGTTTGTTTTCTTTGAATAAAGTTGTTTGTACCCTGGATGGACACTTGTTTGACTGCAAATCTTGTTTTGATTACAATTTAGGTCGAAGAGTTCTAGCTGGTGGTGCTTATTTTCTTGCTCTTATCTCCACCTCTCTCTTCTCTGGTTGCCATTGGGGATGAGCTTGCGCGTCCGTGCGAAGAAGCTGAGGCACTAGTCTTTGACCTTGCGTCCTATGCGGAGGCTCTGGCACTTGCTTTATTGTTGTAGCCTCCGCTTTTTTGGTCTCTAGTTGTTGCTAGGGAGGTTCTAGCATGTCTGCGCGAAGGAGCTGAGGTGCTCGTATTTGATCTTTTGCAGCTGTTGCGAAGATTTTGGTGCAATTTGAGCAAGCAACGGAGACTGTTGAACTCATGCTTGAGCATTATCTTCGCTTGCACTTGCATAGGTGTCTTGTTGCCTTCGGCCATGCTGGAGCAGCTGTGCTCCCATCGAACATGGTTGATGCTAGGCCGTACCAGTTGGTATCTTTGGTTGCGGGGGATGTTACGAGTCTTTGTGCAATACCCTTCCGCAACCACTGATACTGGCTAGTTTCTGGCATGGTGGAGCTGCACAACAGCCACTGGAGGTTGTACATCACCCAGTGGTAGATGCGTGCAACCTCTTTGTGGCCTTCGCCGGGCAGTGCGTGCTGCTATGATTACGAGTCTTCGCACGGTATCTTGTAGCCCTCTTATTTTTAAGGATACCCCCGCCTCCATTGTTTTCTAATGTTGCTCTATAGTGTGATAGTTATGCTTTCCCTTGATCTCCCCCCTGGCGCTCTCTAGAACTAGCGATATAGCGATGCACTGACTGGGGCTAGTGGTGGGGATCACCCCATTTATAGTCTTCTACTTGCAACCTTAATAAATTCTGGTAGTTAGTCAAGTTTTATTGTTTGGATACGCTTTTATTATCGTAATAAGATTGATAGATTTGTTTATACTTGGTGCATCTTTGGTTTCTTAATTCTGTTGTGCATTAGTCTTTGATTTCTAACTATCACCTGGTGCCTGATAAGGACAGTTCTTCGCTAGGACTTTTTCCGCACGATGCCTGCAGCGAAGGCAGGTCTTTGTCGGGTTTGTGGCCTTTTGGCCTTTTTGATAATTCCTTGATGCCTGATTGCAGACAGGGCTTTGTCAAGGTTGCAGGCTAGTTTAGCCGTGGAGGTCATTCCATGCTTTTGTAGCCTCCGACTACGGGCAATGGAAGGTCCTCTTTGTCATGATATTGCTTGTCGAATGTTGTGTCTCTGTTGCTAGCTACTTGCGACCTTCGTTTTTCATGGTGCTGGGGGAATTCCTCTTTAAAAACCTCACCTCCGCTAGGAGTCCCCTTCTTGTGAGGAAAAGAGTACAGGCCCTTTTTTGCACAAAATGTATAGAAGGAAAATGGAAAATACAGGGAAAGAACCTGAGGTGACCTTCGCTTATAGTTTTGCGAAGACCATCCTCTTACAGCTATATGTAAAACCTACGCAAATTGTCAATGTTCTAGGTGTGAGTAGTGTTCTGCCTTCACCATCTGTTAGATAGAATGACCCTGGCCTTCCGGCGACCTTCGCCGTGTATGGCCCTTCCAACTTTGGTTTGGAGTTTTCCTGCATTCGCTGCATTTGGCTACCTTCTTAGGACTAGGTCCTTTGTCCTGTATGTGTTTTCTGACTACACTGCTATCTCTCCACTTCTTGGTTTGCGCTTGGTATTTGGTGATGTTTTTTACTGCTTCTAGTCTTGTGCCTTCGATTGTTTCCTTGGAATATTCTTTGTTCGCTGCCAAGCTTGTTTTCATCACCCGGAGGCTTTGATGCCTGACCTCCTCGGGTAGCATTGCTTCTTCTCTATACAATAGTTTAAATAGTGTAAAACCCATTGCCCTGGATGCTGTGATGTTATGAGACCACACCACCTTTGGCAATTCCTCGACCCACTTTCCCTTTCAGAGGTTGAACAATGTCTTTGATAGTGCTGAGAATACTCTTTTGTAAGCTCTTTCTACTGCTCTGTTTGATTCTGGGTGGTTAGACTGAGGCAAAGGCTTAGTGTTGTTCCTATAGTTTTGTAGAACTCTTTTGAACTTGTTTGAGTCGAACCGCTTTCGATTGTCTACCATGTGGGTCCTTGGTACTCTGAACCTACAGAAGATGTTTTGCCAAAAGATTTTTCTTACAGATTCTAAAGTGATGGTTGCTAGTGGTTTTGCCTCAATCCATCTTGTGAAGTACTCGATTGCTATGACTGCAAATTTATACCCCCCTTACAAGGTGGTAATGGCCCAACAAGGTCCATGACCCATCTTTGTAATGTCCAAGTGGTTGGAATGAGTTGTACTACGACTGAAGGCTTTGACTGGTCTTGGGAGGTGCTCTGGCATGCTTCACATGCCTTGACAATTTCTTGTGCATCTTTGATGTGGGTGAGCCAATAGAATCCTTGCCTAATGGCCTTTGCAGACAATGCTCCTTGGGCCTATGTGATACCCACAAATTCTAGAGTGAATCTCTTGGAGGAGTTCCTTGCCTTCGACCTGGGGTTATACATTTGAGCAGCGGTTGGACTATGCCTTTTTTTGTACAGGACCCCATCTACTAGTGTATAGCTTCATGCCCTGGCGGCCATTGTTGCTATGCTTGCCTCGTCTTTTGAGTGTGGCACATTGTTTATTTGGTCGATGATCAACTATCTCTAGTCTTTGGACTCTATTAGTAGGACTTGTTTGGGTGCCTTCGTAGTTGCTTGCGTTGCTGATACTTGGAGTACCTAGTAGAATGTTCCATCAGGTATGGGCGGATTGTTTGTAGCTACTTTCGCCAGCTCATCGGCCTCTGAATTTTCTACCCTTGGTATGTATTTCAAGGTTAACTCCTGGAATCTCCCTCTAGTGCCGTTACTATCGCCAAGTATTTGACCAATTCTGGCTCTCGTGCCATGTACTCTTTTTTGACTTACTCGGCCCCACAATCTGAGAGTCTATTTTTGCTAATACATTTTTGCGCCTAGTGCCTTTTCTTTGTTGACTCCCAGTATGAGGCCTTCGTACTCTGCAATGTGTTTGTTGCTTTAAACTCTAGTCTGGCTGCATACTTGGATCGGAATCCTGATGGTGCTATTAGCATGATGGAGGCTCCTGCTCCCTAGTGTCCCTAGGCTCCGTCTATATAGAGTGTCCAGGCTTGATCCTGAGTTCGTGAACTTTGATGCACCGAAGGTGTCCAATCTGCCATGAAATCTTCTAAGGCTTGTGATTTTATCGCTGCTCTTGACACATAGTTGATGTCAAACTAGGACATTTCTTTCGGAGGCCTCTTTGTTACTGAATATGTCTCCAAGCGTTGTGATGAAGGCACTGTGATCTCATGCGCTGGAAAGTAATGCTTCAACTTTCTTGACGAAATTAAGATGGTGTATGCTATTTTTTTGATTTCTGTATAGTTCAGCTTTGCTCCTGACAATGCTTTTAAGATATAGTAGATAGGCTGTTGAATGATCTTGGATTCTTTGTCCTTCTCTTGGACTAGTACTCCACTGACGGCGTGGTCAGAGGCTGCAACATATAGTAGTAGTGGTCCATCTAGATCTGGTACTGTGACTAGGAGTTTGGTATCCATGTTGCTTTTGAGCTACTAGAAAGCCTTCGACTATTCTAGGCCCCATTTGAGTTTGTCTCCACCTCTTAGAGCTTTGAAGAATTGGAGGTTGCGCTCTGCCGATATTGAGATGAATCTATTTAGCGCTGCTATTCTTCCTATGAGCTTCTGAACTTCTTTTTTGGTTGACAGTTCTATCATTGAAATTATGGCCTTCGTCTTTTGTGGATTGCCTCTTATACCTTTGGGTCCTATAATATACCCAAGCATTTTACCTCAGCTTATGCCAAAGACACACTTTTCTAGGTTTAGCTTGAGTCCATCTGCCCTGAGATTGGCGAAGGTTCCTTTGAGATCTGCAATATGATCCTCTTCATTCTTGCTCATCACCACAATGTCATCGACATAAGCTATGATGTTTCTCTGTAGCTGGGGGCTAAGAACTGCTTTTGTCATTCTGGCAAAGGTTGAACCCGCATTCTTGAGCTCTTTGGGCATTCAGATGTAGCAAAATATTCCAAAAGGGGTAGTAAAACTTGTCTTTTCTTCATCTTCCTTGTTGAGCCAGATTTGGTGATATCCTGAGAAATTATCCAGGAGTGAAAATCGCTTGCAGCCCACTACCTTATCAATGGAGGTATCTATCCTTGGTTGGGGAAATGGATCTTTCTTGCAAGCCTTGTTTGGATCAGTGAAATCTATGCACATCCTCATCTTCCCATTTTTCTTTAGAACTAGCACTACGTTTGCCAGCCACTCTGAGTACTTGACTTCTCTAATCACATTTGCATCTTACAGTCTCTACACCTCAGGCTTCGCTGCTAAGACTCTGTCTTCCAACATTTTTCTTTGTTGCTGCTTTCTTGGTTTCATTTTGGGGTTGATGTCAAGAGTGTTGAATAATATCTCTGCTGACTCCTTTCAAGTCAGAGGCTAACCAAGCGAAGACGTCTTTATTTTTGGCTAAGGTTTCTATGAGCTCTGCTTCCTCTTCGTTTGAAAGGTTGCCTCTGATAGTGACTTTTCTATCTAGCACTGCATTTCCCAACGGGACTGATTTTGTTTCTTGTTGATCTTTGAGATCTGTTTTTCCCTTTGGCATGTCCAAAGGCTCCACTGCATTGCTCTTTGCTGTCTTGATGGAGTTAATGTTGCGCTGTGACTTGTAGATGTGTCTCTCTATGTGTCTTGCCTCTTTCTGACTGCCATGAACTATGATGGTGCCATGCAAAGATGGCATTTTCATACACAAGTAGCCCATATGGATGGCTGCATCGAACTTGTTTGCAAACCCTCTACCGAAAATGGCATTGTATGGGTAATAGAGATCTACTACATTGAAGGTCACATATTCTGTTCTTGCATTTTCCTGGCCTCCGAAGGAAACTAGCAGAGATATTTTTCCCAATACATCGATCTTCTGTCCTCTGAAACCTAGTGGTGAATCCGAAGGATGCAACTGACTTCTGCTTAATTTCATCTGGTCGAAGGCATTAACAAAGATGATATCTATGGAGCTTCCGGAGTCTATGAGAACCCTGTTAATTTCCCAGTCTGCTATATTAGCATTGATCATCATGGCATCAGTATGGGGATAACTTTCCAATTGAAGGTCTTGTTCTAAGAACGTAATGGGTGTCTTTGACCAATTTATATAGCGCACTGGACCCTAGACTGCTATGTTGTTGACAAGCCTGAGATGATCTTTCTTCTGCTTCTTCGTTTGGAATTCTATTGCACAGCCTCTGGCTATTGGCAGTATCATGCCAATAGTGGGTAATGGTGTATGTGGATTGGGCTCATTTTTGGGCATGGCTAGTGGTGGTGGTGGTGGCGGAGGTAATGTTTCAGGTTGTCTATTGTGGACTATTGACGGTAGTTACCATTCATCATGAATTGTCAAAATAACTTGAAATCATGCATGAAAATGATCACCGACATAGACTTAGGGGTTTAAACTGAAAATTTTCATAAGTTTTGGTGAATCTGTTGCATGAAAAAAAGAGATGAATAAGACAACCCATGTTTTCTTGCAAATGTTTCCAAGTTTCAAAAGAGAGATAGGTTCTCATGGGGCATAGTAGAATTAGGTTAGCCACCATATCTATCCACCATATATTCCACACACATGTAGATCTTGATTTCATTGTATGACTCAACTCTCTTTGGATCCATTGTTTGACTTTACAATGTATGTATTGCAAGTATGCTCTTTCTTGTTATCACCATTCCTATGAGCTGGAGTAAGCCTTAGTTGTAGGGAGAGAAAGGCATAACATCATTTTTGCCATGGTAAGGATCCGCAAATACCACATATTTTGAGAGACTTGAGAGTGTCTTACAATGGAATCTCTGAGTTTTATTTTGAAAACTTCCAAAAACTCTGGAATAATGGTTGAACAAAGAACTTGAGACATAGTGCTTGACTTGATCATTCTATTTTTCAATTGCTCAAGACCTAAGTAAAGGTTACAAGATCCATGGTTGAAGGTATATGGGTAAGTTTGAAAGTCAGATCAATTTGTTCTAATCTAGAGGAGAATTCTTGTTTGAACACATGTGTACTTTTGAGGAGTTGCTTCAATGTTTTCAAAAATCCTAAAACTCCTGATCCATTGATCAGTTTGGTATTGCTTAGGGATGAGCAAAGGTTAAGCTTGGGGGAGTTTGTTGATGGTAGTTACCATCCATCATGAATTGCCAAAATAACTTGAAATCATGCTTGAAAATGATCATCAACATAGACTTAGGGGTTTAAACTGATAATTTCCACAAGTTTTGTGAATCTGTGTTTTCAGCAGGTTTTATTCAGAAAATCGTTAAGAGGGATCAAATCATCAAATAAAATCACGATTATCCGCAGTGAAAACTACCCCAGAAGGTTCCAGAAGACTAAGGAAGACACTAGACCAAAGCAGAGGCAGAGACGCTAACATGTGGGGCCAGCTAGCCCCACCTAGGCTCGGCCCCCTATCCCCACCTGGTAGTCCCTCCTTCGTACGTCGTTCTCCACCGCCTTAAGGATTGCATCTACGCCGTTTATTCAAGTCAGTTTGATCCGAAGGTCCAGAATTGATGCTCTAGCCTATATATACCAGCTCCTACCCAACTCATCTGGAAGCTGCCATAAGTCAAGATTAGACCAGAAATTAGGGTTTCTATAGAGAAGAGAATAGAGCTCCAATTCTTCAAAGTTCTAGTATAGGCTAGCTAGCAAGGTTCAACTAGAGTTTGGGCTATTGCTCAGGATTCTGGATTCGCTGTCTAGACCGTATATCCATTGTATCCCTCTTTATTTATGACTTTGTGCTACTTAAATATTATGTTGCTATTTATTATGTTCCTAGTTTGATCTAGTAGTATGCTTGATATAGTTATGATTGATTATGAATATATGCATATGTTCGCAAAGCGCTTAGCTCAATACTCGAGTGGGTTAAGTGGTTGGCATTATGTAAGCGTTGTGCTTAAATATTGTTTACCTACTGATGCATTCTACACTCTGGGTCATGTGGTAGATCACGGATTTGACACTCCCATTGAGTCCTTTGTAGTCCACTCCTCGTTTGTAGAGCAAGTAGAACCCGGTTGTGAAGGGATCAAGTTCTGTTCTTGATCTTCCTTAGTAATGTTGATTATGCATAGATCCAAAGTTAATTATGCTATAGATGAGAGTGTATATACTTGGGTATACAAAAGACTTAGTAAATATGGAATGACTTAGATTATTTTGCTTTTAATTAATCTCCTACCTAGCCATACTACATTTATGAGTATCTACTATTTATGAGTATCTATTTCTATCTCTGGAATACCATCAGTATCTTACACTTATCACTTGACTTACCCCTGCAATAGCATGAGAGTGATGATCTTATCATAAGTATATCTATTTGTCACTATCTCTGTTCCAACTCCATTGCTCCTCCCTGTGAATAAAATATAAATTATGATACCTAATATACTCCCAGGTGAAATGCTATAATGGTATATTATCTGTGCACTTGCGGATACTTAATATATATATAAAATTTACAAGTGTTCTCAATAATTACCAATAACGCATTTTTGGCATCATAGCTAGGGATGGACAACTTAGTATTAATGTGATGCTAAGAAATGCCCACATGGACTCGAGCTAGCTAGTTTGTCTCTATGAATGTTATGTGTGAAGGTGTCGTGAGGTCAAAACCATGGCAAACATGATGTTTTGAGTCGGTGTCAGAGTACGGTGGTCTCCGGTTGCTTGGGTGGAGCTCAGGCACATAGAATCGTGCAGAGAAGACGCAATGGTTTTATCCTAGTTTGGTGCCAATTCGGTCCTTACATCCAGCAACTGATGATCCGTATACTCAAGAGCACCAAAAATCTAGGGGTTACAATAGAGTGAAAAGGAAGAGAGTTTGGTAGGGGGTTAGCTCGGTGCTAATCCTAAGGTTTCCTCAACCGCTGTGGAGTCTCCCCCTCATCGGAGAGGAAGGAGACAGTCGGATGCAGTGGAGGAGAGGCACTCGATGCCCCTCTTTGGGTTGCCTTGCTCTTGGTGCAGAGCAGAGGCAGATGGAATGGAATGGAGTGTTAGGTGATCGAGCTAGGGATCCTCCCCCTCTAGGCCCGACCTTATCCCTTATATAACGAGATAGGTCGGGTACAAGACGAAAGCCCCCAAGACATAGGCGGAAGCTGTGGTCGAGTCTAGCTCGACCGAATCTCTTTGCCAGAGGGTGCGCGCGAGTGTGCCCGATGGGCATAGCCCCCGAGCCCCAGGCGAACCTGAAGGGGTCGATTGGGGTCTTCTTTGTTTGGGAACCATTGGACCCGAGGCTTAACATACCTGTATGTTAGGATCTTATTAGGAGGCCTTGTGTTTATATAGGTGAGATTCGATTCTACTTGTTGGTTACTGATCTACCCTTGTTGTATGGTGCTTGGCTGCCAAGCGGGTAAGAAGTTGGGGGTAGTATGCTGTTGCTAAGGTGGATGGATGCTTGACGTGGACTGCGTTAGGAAACAATCAGGAGAAGCAAACAAAAGAGAACATAAAGGAATTGAGAGGGAACAAGATGCACCAGGGCGTTGTCCAACATTCATGCAAACCTAGCGATGTTGCTTGGTAGTTTGGATGGCCGAGCGGCAGTAGACGAGGAGATCAGGGTGACGACGGATGTACGATGTTGATGCAAGGGCACATGCGAGACGTTTGGAGACGGCGCAAGTAGAGAAAGAAGAAAAAATTCTAATTTACTACATTAGGGATTCTCAAACTAGAGGGTCCCCTTACGGTAATTCTAGTGTGCTTCGGCCAAGGGGTTGGTACATATTTATAGGGAGGAAGACTCTCCACATCTACATCAACTAGCAATATGGTACTAATTGATGTTGCACCTTTCACCTCCACTAATGGGCTTAATTAATCATTAAAACCTATTAGTAAATAAATGCATGGGCATTTAGGATTTATTAGGATTATTGCACACGCGCTTCAGGAAAATGAGATATTTTATTATTTTCAGAATTAATTAATTTCGTGAATAAAGTAATTCCAGAAAAGTCTAAAATTCATATTTAAGTCGCGAAAAATACTCCAAAGGCTCCAAAAATTTGGAAATTTTTCTCAGAGACATTTTGGAGCATGAGGAACCCAAATAAAGTATTCAGAGCTCATGAGAAGATATTTTAAAGCATCAAGAATTAGATTATGCTCCCAGAAAACCAGGAAAAAGTTCCAGAAAAAGCTAAAAATTTCCTGGAAAGTTTGTAACAATAAGTTGATGGATGGTGAGCGCAAATGAGTGATTTGGAGCTGAAGAGAAGGATCTTGGGAAGCTCCAAATGAAAAGGTTAAGATCGAGAAAGCAGAGATTTTGATTACAGAAAAAGGCAGTGACAAGCCGGAGAAAGATAAACGACTTACTAAACGCGTTTTCAAAGTTTTACATGCACAACACACACAAAGTCACACAACAAGCTAACATCACATCACGAAAAGCCTGTCAAATTAATATGAAAAATTTGAAACCACAGTTTTCTATATTTAAATTAGCATAAACTTAATTAATCTTAAAAACTTTTATACAAATATTGAAATCATTTATTTTATTTAGTGTTTTCATGCACAACCCAAAATTAGAAATTTTGGGGTGTGACAGATACTTTGTATTTTGAACAAATGTTCTTGAGTTTGGGGTTTGTGGATACATCAAATTTATTCCATTATGATTTATCTTATTAGTTGCCAAAGAAATTTATTTCCTGTAATATGAGTATTCTTTATGTCAGTTTTATTTTTAAAGTTAATCATTAGTCAGATGATGAGACCTTGTCGAAATTGTGTCACTAAAGTTAAGCCACATTTCGAAGGGGAGAGTGGACTGTCTCATCGTGAAATAGATGTTCTATTGAAATAAGATTATAAAGCATGGGACTGGAGAAATAAAAAATAATACTAATTTGTCACTGAGCCTAACATTAATCTCCAAGTGATGTATGGCTTGCTTTCACTATTTCTGGCCAAAGCTGATTAGTGTTTGCATGTCCACCACGTTTCTTGTTCGAGTTTATTCTGGCCAATGCTGATTAGACTAGTTCATCGAGCTTGTTTTTGGAGACCTATGTGCCTTATCTTTGTCATTTTGGCCAATACTGATTGATGAATATTTGACCATAAAAGTTTACCGGGAAAAACCTTAGCAAGACATAAGTACCGTCAAGCTAAGGATAAGACATGAGATTCTAAGTAAATGAGTCTTCCACATGGCACCCTGATTATGTTCCTAGAGAACACAAAAATTAGTGGGAGCAAAGTCCAAGGGATCGCAGTTGTACCACCCTAAAATTTGCATATTTTTGAAATAGGAGAAAAATGTTTAATTATGCATTTATGGGGGCATTTGAATTTAGGAAAATAATAAATTTTATCAAATTAAAATCAAATATAGGTATAAATACATGGTGATGCATTCATGCTGCTCCATGTTGTTTTCTTGTATTGTGTGGTTTGAAATTACATTTCAAAATGATTTGAATTTGCATTCAAAAATTTGGGTGGGAGTTAGGAAGAGAAATAGAAAAGGAATTCTTCTTATTCTTTCTTTCTATTTGGCTTGTTGGTCCGTTTCCTCCCGCCGGCCCAGCTAACCATGGGCTTCTTCTCCTCTCCTTCCTGCATGGGCCTGCCCTCCCCCCCTTTCTCAGCGCCGGCCCATTTATTTCCCTCTATGCGGCTTGCTTTCCCTCACGCGCCCTGTCGCTACTCATGGCCCTGCTCCGTCCGGCCCAAGTCTACGATGCCGCCCCGCGCTCCTCTTTCCCTCCTACCGGCTAATGTCTAGGGCCCAGCCGTTAGGCACCTTCTTCTCCCTCGCGTAGTGTTCTAGTCGGACACCGCGCCGATGCCGCCGTGTCCTCTCTTGCTACGCCGTGGGCGCCGTGCCTCTCAAGAAATCTCCGCCTCATAAATAGCCGACCGGCCCTGCTCCACCTCCTTATCCCTCTTTGCAGCAAGCTTTCTGCCCATGCATGCCCACAACCGTGCCTCGCCCTAGCGCCGTCGTGAGAGTCACCGTCTGTTGAACGCCGCGCCGCCATCGTTGCTTCCCGCTCGCCTCTTTTGGTTCGGGTGAGATACCCATCCCCTCCTCTCTCTCTCCCAGTGCTTCTCTTTTGTTGAACCAAGCACTGTAGTCCAAAAGCCGAAGCTCTAGTGAGCCGGCCATGGCGCCAACACGGTCAATCTCACCGCCGGCCCTGTTCCGGCAATGTTTTTTTTCCACCACCAGATCCAATCACGGCTGTCCATCTCTAATCTGGCGGCCCAGGATGAAGGATACCCCTTCGTTCTAGAACTTTGCATAAGAGCCCTTATAATTATTTTAGTATTAACCCACCATCCCTTGTGCTTTTCCAGATTCTGTTTTCTTTTTCTGAAAGCGTATTTCGGTTCGGTTAGATTGAAAATATGTTTTCAGCTATTTACAGTTTTGCCACTCAACTTGTTTTAGCCATGAAATCACTGTTTTAACTCCGATTTGATCCGTTCAAGTTGTGTTAGGTTCATAATTAGGTAATCTACATGTTTATAATATTGTTAAGTATTTTTTAACTTTTAAAATTTGAGGTTACATTTAATCTATTATTTTACTATAGGAAATTTTGTTTAATTCATAACTTCTTTGTTTTAGCTCTGATTTTTATGATCTTCGCGTCTGTGTGTTCGTAGCGAGACGTAGATTCATTTTAGAAAACTTTTCATCTTGATTTTATGTTGTTGGCATAGTGTTCTAATCTATAGCTTTGTTTTGCTTTGCATGATTGCTGCTGGATGCTTGTATGTTGTTGTGTTATAGAGTATAGACGGTGAGCAATTCATGGGAAATCAAGGGTACGACTTTGATGAGTACGAACAGCAGGAGTACTTTGCTCAAGACAAGTATAGCATGGGATCATCCTTATTTCCTATTCACTTTAATTCATTAAATTCATATTGCATGTGTCACCTTGATAGGGATTCCCTATAATTGAACTTTTACCTTGTTACCTACGGGTTATGCATTGGGTAGCTTTGCTACTGCTCAATTAAGCCATGATCTTGTAACTTGACTAATGGTATATACAATAAACATTAAAATATGACTTTTTAGCAACTTGGACACAGGGGGCTGGAGTATTTAGCTACTTTCTGAATGTTGTTAAACCTATTTCAAGCCTTTTGAGCCTCATGAACCCCATGTTACACTTGTTGAGTATGACATGTACTTGAGCTTGTTTATTTTCATTATTTGGATAAAAATCCCAGATGGGTAACAGATGGCTTTGGGTATGATGATTTTCCTGAGGACTTCTAGACTTGTGGTCAACCAGTCGACGTCCATGTGAAATGAAGCTTCCGCGAGAGATCTTTTATTTATTTCCGCTACATTTATGTGATAACTCTATCTTATTCGTGATATAATAAACACTTGTGATGATACTATTTTATAATTTGTTGGCTTATGTGTGTGACTGATCTCTATGCGCGCATAAGATTTTGCATCCCATTTTATCCTTAAAATTAGGTGTGACAGATTGGTATCAGAGTTGTGTTGACTATAGGATGCAAGCCTAGTTAGCAATGGTCGTTTTAGCTTCTTTTGCTTCACTCATTTCTTGCTTTCTATCTCACCCTTGTTATTTGCTAAAGTTTTATGCTTCTTTTGCCTTATTCCATTATGAAAATTATTGCTTCTAATCTAACCTAACTAAATCTAATTCTGTAGATGCCTCGTGCCAGCAAGACTGCCCGCATCAGCACTAGAGGGTACTACCCACCTCATGGGTTGTCCATGGAGCCTAAGGAGGTGGAACCCTAGGAACAAGAATTTGATTCACCAACACCTATACCCATGCCTGAGCTAGTCCACGGGGAACCCAAAGAAGACAGGGTTGTCCACCTGTCCGACGATGATGATGAGGAAGACGTCATTGAAGAGGATGAGCCAATCCTGCCCCTAGGGTGGACGACAAAGGTGTGGTATAAGCACTACTACAAAAATGATTTTGCGAGACACCCCAAAAACTTAACCAAGGCGGACGCCTATTTTAGCCCGCCACGATAAATCCCACGATTTACTGAGGCGGGCATTTTTTATTTACCGTGGTGGGCACTTTTGCCCACCTCAAAAAATCAATTTACCGAGGTGGGCACCTTAAAATGCCTGCCACGGTTAATAGGTATTAACCGTGGCAGGAATTTTAAGGTGTCCGCCTCAATAAATTGATTTTCTGAGGCGGGCGCGTTATAAGGCCCACCACGGAAAATGGCCTAGCCCAACCGGCCCAAGACGAAGCCTGATAGCCACTCCAGGTATAAATAGGCACACTTACGGTTTCCCAGCCATAGCCGAACTCCCTCCCTCCGCCTCCGTGAGCACCCAATCCCCTTCATCGCGATTCTCGGCTCCCTCTCACTCTCAAATCCACACGGCGCCCCTGCTCCCTCTCCTCCAACTCTCACTCGTGCTCCTCTCCCTCACACCGTCTCGGCACGCCGCCCCTCTCCTCCAGCCAGCCTCCATCTCCCTCTCCACCCCATGACACCAGTGATGGCGCTACAAGGCGGGCATACCCGGTGGTGCGCGCCGTGGCCGGCGGCATGGACCGCCACAGCAAGGTGGCGGCGGCGTCCACCACGGCGTCCCCGATGGATCTAGCCTCACCATGGCGGTGGCCTTCCTCCCTCCCTCTCCATGGCACGGATCGACATGACGCGGGTCCACGATGGCGGCCTTCCCCCTTCCTCCTCGTGGCGGCGGCGGCTGGGGCATCCATGACGACGACGGTGACTGGGGCCAGATCCACGATGGCTGGGGCCAGATCCATGGCGGTGGCACATGCTCCGGTGGGGATCCACGGTAGCGTGGCGCGTGGAGGTAGGTATAGCACTTCCCTCCCTCTCCCTCTTCCTTCATCTCCCTCTCCCTCTTCCTTTGCAGATGATGACGATGAGATCTGGCAACCATGGCCCAGATCCAACCCCCACGACGCGTATCCGTAGGTGGGTCCATCCACGGCGCTAGATC